>NC_052407.1:12888210-13188210 GCF_009389715.1 Phoenix dactylifera
GGACCCCGGTTTTGTAATTTTCTGTAAGAAAAATGTTCTTTTTTTCCCGCTTCTTTCTTGACAAGCAATATCCTGAATGCAGCTACGTTACCGAATCCTGGTTTACCTTTTGTTCTTTTGTATTTATTTTACACATATGCGTTGTAATTTTCTTCTTGTTGTTCTGTTTTTTGTAGGGCTGGGGAGCTCTCAGCGGCTGAGCTTGAGAACCTCATGACGGTTGTTGCGAACCCTCGCCAGTTCAAGATCCCAGATTGGTTCTTGAACAGGAAGAAGGACTACAAGGATGGTCGGTACTCGCAGGTTGTCTCCAATGCTTTGGACATGAAGCTGAGGGATGATTTGGAGCGACTGAAAAAGATAAGGTTTATAAGTCAGACAACTTATTTTATGTGTTGCTGTTGCTTATAATTCATTTTTCAGTTTCTGGGCACGTTGATGTTATAAATCCTTATAATATATGTAGCTTCTGTGGTATCTGTTTCTATGCTTTGGCAACAAGTCTTGAGAAATGGTTGGATTTTTTGGAATTGGTTAGGTGTGAAAAATTTAAGTTCAGGTGTTGCATTCTCGTCTCAGAAGTTGTGGCTTGCAGGCACTCTTTATATAGTGTTTGTTCTGTTTCTTCCATTTCATGTATTATTTCTCCTTGCATGTTTTTCAGTATGTGTTGTTTGAATCTTTAGCTGTTAGCTGTTATTTGATCCCCATTGAGACCTTTTTGTTCACTTAGCAGTCCCAGATCTGTGCTTGAAATTTATCTAATCACGCACGAATAAATTCTGGTAACGTTCCTTTTTACATATATACTTGCATAGGTATCATCTCTCGTTTTTCTTGTTGGTATAAGGTAGCCCAATAAACTTATGTTGTTGGTTTATCACAAAAAAAAAAAAAAACGTAAGTTGGTGGTTGTTGTTGTTCATCGGTATGTGATGTTACCTTCATTATGGATCCCTTTTTTCTTAAAAATACATATTTAACTTTTGTGATAAGGGAAACATTCATTTCAAGGTTTTGGCCTTGATTTTGGTTGAGGAGTTGATTGATGGTGCATCTGTGAGTTCTTTTCTTGCTTTCTTTTCATTAATAAAGAAAAGCTTGTTGCAGACTAATCTATACTTAATCTTTGTTACCCTAGGTCTATGTCTATAGTTTCTCCGAAATCGCTTACCTGTCTTTCTGAAATCTTCATAAATTTAATTATTAGGAAGAACCTTGACATGAAACTGTAGAAAGTAATAATGCTAAACATTTGAAATATAACAGTATAGAAGTTTTAAATTCAACATTATAAAGATATTTAAGTCTCATGGATACTTCTAAATATATCTTAAAAAAAACTTTGTTCTTTACAAGAAAATGAATTTTTTACGAGTCATCTTGATTTTATGATACATCCTAACATTTGCTGTGCCAGTTCTAGGCTCCGTACCGGTTGCCCGGAGTCATGGGTCGGTACGGCCCCGCGCCATGCCTTGTCGGCCTAGTACCAACACAATGGAGGCGGGAGAGAGGGAGAACATGAGAGAAGAAAAGAGAGAAAGAGAGCGGGGGAGGGAGGGAGAGGAAGAGAGAGGCTAACCGAGGCTGGCCGGCGGAGGCCGAAGATCCGCCTCCTCCGCCTAGCCGGCAGAGGCCGGGGAGCCTCCGCGTGGAGGTAGAGACTAGGGAGATGCAAAGGCAGGAGAGAGGGAGAACATGAGAGAAGAAAAGAGAAAAAGAGAGCGGGGGTGGGAGGGAGAGGAAGAGAGAGGCCGACCGAGGCTGGCCGGCGGAGGCCAGGGATCCGCCTCCTGCAGAGGCCGGGGAGCCTCCGCGTGGAGGTAGAGACTAGGGAGATGCGGAGGCGGGGCTCCGCCTTCGGTCTCTTGTTTCGTTCGAAGCAGGGGCCCAGAGGGGGCTCCTTTTATTTTTGCCGATTTAAAATTGAAGTTGGCAAACCCATTACCTATTTCATTTACTTCAACTTAAAATCCGCAAAAATAAAATGGGCCCCGGGCCTCTGTTTCGAACGAAATAGGAGACCGAAGGCGGAGCCCCGCCTCTGCTTCTCCTCGCCCTCTGCCTTATCCATGCGGAGACTCCCCGGCTGGCCTCTCTCTTCCTTCTTCTCCCTCCGCTCTCTTTTCTTCCTTTTCCTTCTCCGCCTCCGGCAACGGGGTCTTGGTTTCGATAATGGAATCATCCTGGTGCGCCCCTGGTACGGCTCAGAATGCCTCGAGCCAAATGGTTCATGATGGTTCCGCCAACCATGGTACATCAAAGCAAATCCTACAAGTATTCACAAAATCTCCCAACATAGTTGAGTTGCAAATTGACATTGTTGATATAAAATGTTTCTTGCTTTGTTCATTATGTTTTAATTGTTCTCAAGTATGAGGAATCCTGGAAGTTGCATGTGAATGTAATTAATTAAGAGACTACAATTGCCTATGCAGTAAGATTGTTGGTTATTGTTGTACATTAGTCTGTGATGTTACCTTTGTCATGGATCCCTTTTTTCTTAAGAATGTCTATCTTACTTTTGTAATAAGGAAATATTCACTTTACGGTTTTGGCCTGGATTTTGGTTGAGGGGTTAATTGATGATGGATCTGTGAGTTCTTTCTCTTTTTCTTTTGGTTTAAAAAAAAGCCTTTTGCAGACTAATCTATTCTTAATCTTAGTTATTCTAGGTATATGTCTACAGTTTCTCCTAAATCACATACATGTCTTTCTGAAATATTCATAAATTTAATTATTAGAAAGAACCTTGACCTGAACCTGTAGAAACTAATGATGTGAAGCATTTGAAATATAATATTGTAGAAGTTTTTAATTCAAATTTTAAGAGATAATAAGTCTCTTGGATACTCCTAAATACAATTTAAAAACTTTGTTATTTACAAGAAAAATAATTTCTTTTACAAATCATCTTGATTTGATGGCACATCCAAGCAAATCCTACAAGTATTCATAAAATCTCCCAACATAGTTGAGTTACAAGTTGACATTGATATAAAATGTTTCTTGCTTCGTTCGTGATGTTTTAAATGTTCTTGATTATGAGGAATCCCTGAAGTTGCATTCGAATGTAATTAATTGGAAGAGAGAACAATTGCCTATGCAGTAAGGTAGTAACATGATATTGGTCTTGTCAGGGTTTGGAAACTTGGTTATGGGATTTGTATTGGTCATCTTGATAATTAAGTCATTATCTAGTATGGGTTTCTAGTTTACCATTAAGAATACCTCTAGTAATAGTGCAATCGTTTCTATTTTTCCTCACAGATTTCATCCATGTGGGCTCATGTCACCTTTTCTGATATTTAACGCAATATTCTCCATTTTTTGTGCTAATCTTGCTTGCTTTCTTCCTGTGTGGTAGTCAGTTTTCTAAGCCAGATAACATCGGATGTGATTTTTAACAATTTTTCAATGAATTAATATTTGATTGAAGACTGTATGAGAATATGATGAAGACACATGGTTGATCTCTAAAAATTAGAAGAATGTTGAAATTTATAGAACTATAACGTGCTAATAAACATTAGCCACCATTTAGAGCTCAACATGGTTTTGCTTGAAATATGCTGGATGCACAGAACCTGCAGCCTGCATAAAATACTAACGAAAATCATGAAATAGTGAAATTTTTATTTTCTTATTTTAGTAGAAATCTGTATTTCAATTTTAGTCATATTATTAACAGTGATGTGATTTTTCCAATTTTCTTATTTTAATAGAAATTTGTATTTCAATTTTAGTCATATTATTAACAATGAATGAGATTTTCCCCAAAATTATTGGAAATCAACACTCAAATGCTTGAAGATCCTACTTGAAAATTGCAAGATCAAATTTAAGACTTGAGAAATTTTTTCATGAAATGATATAACTCTCTTTAGCAAACTTCCTCTCTCTTGACTTAAAAGGAAGGAAAAAAAGAGAAAATGGCCAAAAAAATGAGACCAGCCACTAATATACACTGCAAAGTTGCTCCGATGCTTTCTTTTGATCTGATTATTTTCATTTGAACAGGGGTTGATTTTTACCTAACTTCCAGCTAGATCATTTTGTTTCCGTGTGAAATTTAAAATCATGGTTTCTTTTTCCCTTGCTGATTTTGGTCTCTCTCTCTCTCTCTCTCGTGTATATGCTAACGATGTCATGGGTTGACATGTTACGTCTAATCCATTGTGTGGGCTTGGCCATTTAGTGTGGACCAGAAAAAAACCCAAGTTAGAAGTGATATTTTGCATATGTTTGGTGAGCAGGGTGTTCCAGATTCAGAGGTTTTTCTGTTTTATTGGAAACAATTATAAGATTAACAGTTTGAGCCATTTGTTTAACTTCCCTTTAGGAATTTTCCAGAGAGAGAGAGGAAATGCGTGCCTATATATTATTGGAATGATAGAATCAACTGATTTTTCTTTTCTTTTTTTTGGTTTTGGTTTTTTTGTTGTTGCTAAGTGGGGTTTAACAATATATCACGTGTGGAAGGCTGTTTTGGCTAAATTAGTGGGCAAAAAGTTGTGGTGGAATCTTCCTTGTTGTCATTCATTGTTGACTGCACAAGGAGGTTACTAGACCAGATGGATTATCTAGTGGTGGTATCCCCTCATGTTGCTACCTAGAAATATGAAATCTGGTGTTTGTTGCCCTTGTGATGCCATGTAGAAATATACAATCTGGTGTGGACTTTAGAGTTGGATGAGTGAAATGCATGGCTCAGAAGTGAGAGTTTGCCACAATACTATGGAAGCAAGTAACATCTACGAGAAGTTCTTGACTCATGGAATTAAGGTATTTTGTAAGATATAACTATCCAAACATGTCTTTGCTGCAATTGGCCAAGGTAAAACAAAAGTAATGTTTGCTATTACAAAATAATATATATACATATATATGCATATATATGTATGTACGCATGTATATACAGTATTTTATTCTTACAACTGTTAGTAGGTGCATTATCAACAGAGGACTGAGTATGTTAAGTAGTCTGGACTCAATTTGTTCTTGATGGCAAGGCCTGTTGTTAAAGCTCCTAAGTAAATTGCCAAGGAGGTCAGGGGTTCTAAGGTGTGGAATGAGAACATTTGAGGGAATGATATCATGTGGTGGCCGGTGGTGGACAGAGTGGTAGTATGATGTTGAAGTGGCTATTACCAAATATATGTCAATAGTATTGACATGTAGAGCTGTATTTGATCCCGCTGACGCTCAACCTGTGTATATTTCTGGACAAGCTAGGCAGCTGAGTTGGTTGGTCTTGCTACCCTCGAAGAGTTGACCCTTCTCTGAGTTTCGTTGAGTACTTTCTGAACTTTGAATTGCAAATGATAGGAGCACTTGTGAGCATCGTTGTTTTCTGTTTTCACGGACTCTGTTGGCACATCAATGTGGAAGCAATATCATAGGCATGTAATCAGCCATCGGCTAGGTACTGCAGGGCATCTGATATTCAGAAATAGGATACGTTTGCACCCCCGCTTCTTGTTTCTGTTGAAGTCTTTGATCTCTCACTGGAAGCTAAGAGACTTTTGTATCTCAAATTGTTGTAGTAAAATGAACTGAAGAAGTCAATGGTCATTCAATCATTGTTTGATATTTGGTCGTCTTTAGTTATTGCTTTCATCTCATAGGATGCATTTATGAGACTCTACTTGAACCAGTCGACTTAAAAGAAATTTAAAAAAAAAGAATCGAGTTCTTTTCAAGAATTCATGCCTGTGTACAAGATGTTTATGCACAATTTTTTCTGCTGCAGGAACCACCGTGGTTTGAGGCACTATTGGGGTCTTCGTGTCCGTGGTCAGCACACAAAGACTACTGGCAGAAGGGGAAAGACTGTTGGTGTGTCAAAGAAGCGATGAGCATAGCCTTCTATATCTGCTTTTTAGACATGTTCTTATTGTTTTAATTTTGAACCTTGATGTCTGGTAGTGTTTTTTTTTCTCTCATTTTACTTGGATGTGAACTACTTATGGATATATTTTAGATATATTCTTAGATAACAGTTTTGATAAATAAAATATTATCAGTGTGCTTGCGGTGATGATGACAATTTGATGAACTTTTTTTTCTGGACGAGGTGTGAGTTGGTCAACTTTTGTTTTGGTCTGTGATCTTTTGGATGTGGAACATTTGGGTATCGTTTGTGATGACTTCTTTTTTATATGTTTCTGTCACTTCCTGTTATATTGTTTTGGATGTGGAACATCATTCCCGTGTTGTCGCCTTGTGCGAAGCGACAGGGAGATCTTGGTATTTGGATCATGAGTATCTGCTGCTGGGAAGTTTATTCTTTAGCTTCAGGGAAGGCAAGCTTATTAATGTTACTGCTTCTTGGTTCGGCACCATGTCACTCTGAGATGCGAACTGTAATTAATCCAACTGTAGATTTGTTCATTGAAGGAAACAGGAATTGGAATCGTAATGAAGGCTTTGCCTGCAAGTGATGGCCGAGCTGCTTCACCATCCATCCATCCCCTGTTTTATCTCTCCGCCAGTATACTCTCTTATTTACTCCGGGACATTTAGAAGTCAGCTCGTGGAATGATCAACTTCATAGCTTCTTGTCAGGTACTCTCTTCCACCACTTGACTTCTTTTCGCTGGATATCCCCCATATAGGTTGTGTTAAAATTAACTTGGATGGATGTTGCCATTCCAACTCCTTTATTATTGATTCCTCCTTTTCCACTTGATACAAAAATGATTCCTCCTTTTCCACTTGATACAAAAACATAGCTTGGGATTGTCTCTGAGCTACCCCTGCCCAAAAAAAAACAAAATAGAGGGTGGTCTCTGAGCCACCCCCTCGTCTCTGGGTACTCTCATTTGGGGCTCCAAGGAAATTTGTCCACTCTGCTATGATTACCGGTGGCCAGCTTCTTTCCGGCCCAGCTTTGAAGGGACCCACTTGAGCCTGTGATTGGATTGGCTGCCTGACACACTTTTATTCCAATGTTTTGTATGGTCCTAAAACTTGAAAACATGAATTGTTAGTCCTCAAGCAATCTAATTCAATATATACGTATATGCATATATGTGTGTACATATACATACAAACATGCACACAAACATATACATTCCAAATTATTATTTTCTTAATTATTTAACTGCATATGTTACAGATACAATTCAACCATAGCATTTAATTCCAGACTCATGAATCATTAAGAGAGAGGGAGCTCAAGTGAAAACATACCACTCGATATTCCCTTTATGATTATTTGCAAAGAGACCTCTTAAAACCTAGCAACTTTCAGGGTGGCAAGAACTTCTTGAGATAAAGGATTTGTTCCTCTTGCTGACACGAACAGTTTCTACTCAAGGAAATCGAATCCCAGGGACTAGCTACGAAACTGTCTTGGGGGCAATTTCAGCTAATAGTGGTGGTTTGTTTTTTATTTATGGATATGGTGGCATTGGAAAAACCTACCTTTATAGGATTAGTCTAGCTGTAGTTGGAACTAGAGAAAAATTACGTCAGCTGTTTTATCTCCTGGTATCGCTGCTTTACTGCTACTTGGTGGGAGGACTGCACATTCAAGATTTTGTATTCCTATAGCTTTTAGTGAGTTCAGTTTGTGAGATTAAATACAGTAGTCATGCTACAGAGTTAATGGTAAATGCAAGTATTATTATTTGGGATGAAACCTCAATGGCTCATAAGTACTGTTTCGAAGCTATGGAGGAGAAGTTTAAGGGACATATTGCACCATGTAGATCCTAAGAATGCTTATAAACCTTTTGGAGGAAAGGTAGTCCTTCTTGGCGGAGATTTTAGACAAAATTTGCTTGTTGTTTCTAAGAGTCAAAGAGAACATATTGTTCAAGCTTCTATTAATAGATCATATCTGCGGGATCATTGTCATATATTTAAACTACAAACTAATATGAAATTGATGAACGGTGAAGCTTCTATCACGAGTACTTGAGATATTTTTTAATTCAGTGGCTGGATGCTAAAATTTGGAAATGATGATGTTGGTGAAGGAGATGGAGAGTATTTGGTTGAATTTCCACCAGATTTGGTCTGTCGTACCACAAAATGATGCAAGTAATGATATAATCTATAGTATTTGTTCTGATTCAAGTTCAAAATTGCTGGACAGAGAATATTGAAAGAGAGGGCTATATTTGCACCCACTAATAAAATTATTGTTGCAATAAACGAGAGGATAGCTTCTTCAATATCTGCAGAGGAAGTTTACCTAATGCAAATTTAATTTGCAAAACATCATCTAATTGTGCAGAATAAGATCTTTTGTATCCTACGGAGTTTCTTCATACTCTGAAATTTTCTGGATTTTGAAATCATGAGCTGAAGTTAAAGGTAGAAATTCCTGTAATATTATTGAGAATTTGAATCAAAGTGCCTAGCCTTTGTAATGGTAATAGATTGGTAATTACAAGATTGTCTTCTAAAGTTATGGAAGCTGAAATTATCAGTGGAAGTAATATTAGTTAGTGATCATGTGTTTATTCCAAGAGTGGTCCTATCTCTAACTGAATCCAAATGACCTTTCATATTAAAATATAGACAGTTTCCTCTTGCTGTGTGTTTCTCTATGACTATTAATAAGAGTCAAGGTCAATCACTAAAGCAAGTTAGGATATGTTTGCCAAGACCTGTATTGAGTTACAAACAGCTATATGTTGCATTGTGTAGAGTGATAAAAGTGTTGATTGATAATGGTGAGTATTCTAATGATTATTGTTCCATGAGGAATATTATCTAAAGAGTTTTTTTTTAATCTGCCTGCTACCATTAATGTATGAGATTCGTAGTAAATTACAATCAAACATAAAAGAAATTACCTTATACGGGTTGATATTTTATGCTCTATTCTTTATATTACATGTCAATTTTTTTTATTTCGATTTTGTGATTAGTCTAATTGTTTTTTGTTACACTTTAATGCATATTAATTATAAGTTCTTAATCAACTCAAAGATGCAGTGCAATTTACTAAATGAATTAACAGGTGAAGTAGATGACTAGAATATCGAAGTTAGAATTGACAGAATGTAGGATTCAATTAATATAAAGAACAATAATGAGCTTATAAGTTTGGATATGTCATTTATTAATGAAGAGGTACCTTTCTGCTTTCTAATTTCAGATTTTTTTTTCATTTTTTATATTCTTAAAATTTGGGTGTGATAATTATTAATACCATATTTTTGGATATGTTGATTTGATAGGATAATCACATGCATGCTGTAATCACGAAAAACATTGTGCAAAAAATTTGTATGCTTATTGAAGAAGGGTAGATATATTTCATTACTAATTTGAAAGTTGCACACACCAATGGAATGTATCACCCAATAAAGAATGCTAAGAAGATTATTTTCTTGTTGACCGCAAAATTGAAAAAGATACCAGAATATAGGATATCTCCACCTCCGCACAAATTCTACTTTATAAATTATGATGAATTAGCGAATGAGTCAATAATCATATCTATCTCAGTGGTACAAAAAATAACTGGTCTTGTAATCTTTTTAGCTATTAATTATTTGGTTTTACTTATGAATACTATTTTTCTCTATGTTTTGCTGATGTTATTGGAAAATTGGTTGCTATTGGTCTTTTAGAGAATACTCATATTCAAAACTCAAAATGTACAAAGAAGAAATTTGAAGTTGCTCATGCTTGAGTATGTAGTTTACTTCATGTATAGTATATTATTAATTTAGAAGTATATTATTTGTCTTTCTGATTCAATTTGGTATTATTGTAGGGGACTGAGTACAAACATCACCCATTGGGGTAATGCTATCAGCTATATTACTGACACTAAATTTTTCCAAAGTTCTGCTCATCCAGATTTAACATCAATAACTGTTAAAGAACTTTTGATGCCAGACATGCATGTTGCTTTGGTGTGATGAGATCAGAACAGGTGCATTGTGATGCCTTCTTCCATAGCAACGTAAAGAAGGGCATTCATGGGACCACAAACAGGCTACTGTTAATCAGCAGGGGTAGCAGCATATGCAAAGTGATGCGAGGTGGAATTCTCTTTCGCCCTCTTCGGCCTAATGGCTAATGGTGGTGCAGGAGTTGGCAACAAGCAAGGCCACTTGTCCCAAGCACTTGGGGCGAGAACAATTCCAAGACCCATCTTCTCCCTCCACTTGCCACCGAGGAGTTTTGAGACATGTCCGTTACAAGTGGGACATTGCTCCGGGACCAAATTAATAAAAAGGTGGGACATCGTTGTCCCTTGTCTATCCCATGTACTGTTTCCTGCTAGCCAGTCGTCCCATGAATATGGTCATTTCTTTACAAGAAATCAAGTGTATGTATTCACTTTGAAAATTACTTGCATATTTCATATAACAGAAGTTGAGAGATCATGGCCCTCTCTTCTTTATATGTACACACAGTCACAAACAAAATTGAGTCATGTCGCATGTTGTTGGCCTCAGAGCATAAAAAGAGGCTATAAGTATCACCTCTGTAGAATGACTAAGTGGACTGAGAGTAATTTTTACAAGAATAATTGGATCATTTTGGATATCTAAAATTGGTTCGCAACTAAAAAGGTAAGGTTGGTCGTCGCACTGATATATCTGCCATTATGTATGGTGTCTGATACCAGATCACAATGACTATTTTCTCATAGTAATAAGAGTAGTTGTCTCTGTACTAGTATAGTCCGTATGTTTTATGCTGAATGGTCAACAGCTAAGTATATGGCCAAATCCTTGTACCGACAATGATACCTTCGACTTTGACTTTGATAGAAATTTATTGTTCCCTGTCACAAGTGAGAATAAGAATTGTTCCAACAACGAATCCATGTATAACAGTTTATTCATATCAGAACAAGGACACATTAGAGAAGTGAGTCATGGTACCAAGCGAGTCATGTATAATTATTATTTATTTTAGATATAATAAAATGATATTCAAAGCTGCTTTTAGCATGCATTAGATTTTTATAATGTCTAAATGTAATTCAAGGTTTTGACGGGCTATTAGATTGGTTGGCATGGGTTTGATGGTGCAATGACTTTTTCCAATGGACAATGGAAGGTAAAGAAAAGTGGAGGGACTAATACCAAAATAATTGCTATGCATAAAGGAGGACTTCTCTGTCTGCTAGGGCTTGGAGTGCTTAGATATCTTTACATATAGGAAGTTTGGTCCAACCTTGCTTCGTTATGAATGTAACGCACCTATTCAGTAAGATAACCTATGGTAGATTAGATATCCAAGTTGATCTTGGATTCCCACACTTGTCTATCAATCTTGACCTTCTATGATCCCTCTTGAGTCTCACCAATCTTGAGCTTAATTCCTTTTGAGCAGGAGAACAAGATCTAGAGATTGGTTCATGTAGGTTGACGTAATAATCCAATTGAGCTCATATTTTGAACCAAGACTGAAACTTATCCATGTATCATAGTTTACTGGAATAGCTGACTCCTAGGGCTAACCTTGGGTGGTTGACTGGCTCTACAAACCCTAGGGATGGTCAGCTAGAATTAGGGTTTTCTAGGTGGTGACCAACTCCAAGGGTTTATCGTTGGTTGGCCACTAGCACTAGGATTCCATCCTAATGGGCCACGACATTCCTAGAAACCAGGCTGGCGGCACAAGTATCCTAAAATTGCTACCCTAGGGTGGCAGCGGCCCCTCTTATCATACATAGGAGAGGGGGTGGAAGGTGGAGTAGAAATAACAGACACTACAATAGGTGAATGCCATGGTTGGAGAGTGTCCAAGAGAAGTGCTGGTAAATGTAGTGTGCTTCCTAGATAAAAGAGGTAGGGAGAGAAGGAACAAGAGAGAGATTAAG
Organism: Phoenix dactylifera; assembly: GCF_009389715.1. Classification (NCBI taxonomy): domain Eukaryota; kingdom Viridiplantae; phylum Streptophyta; class Magnoliopsida; order Arecales; family Arecaceae; genus Phoenix; species Phoenix dactylifera. The sequence continues at coordinate 12,900,020 of NC_052407.1, forward strand.
ACAAAGAAGTGACTTCTAGGTAATTGTTGGAGGGCTTACCAAATGTGGGTACTCTGTCCAATTCTTACAGATACCTGTGCTCTTCTTCTTCATATATTGTCTGTATTATTTTACCATCTTTGCAGATATGCATCTATTTTATATGCATGCAATCTATGTAGTCATAATGATTTATTGAAAAAGTGCGATATTGTTCCATTCTATTTATATTATCCTACTGCGTGATGCCTTGTTGGACCACATCAATGTCCTTCAAAATATCAAAGTTTTGGAATAATCTAGCATGCCTATGCCATAAATAATGATGTGCTTTTGCAATGGCTACAAGGAAGTTAGGTAGTACCCAATACATGTCTAAGCTTGAGGTTGCTTATTTACTAGTTACCTAAACCAAATGGAATGATTGGCTAAATAGGGATATTACTTGTTGAGGATTTGGATTTCACTTATTTTTTCCTCTACTTTTTTTTCACAAAATTTCCCTCTAACTCATTTGGTTCATATAGTGTGCAATTTAGTAGAACAATAGATTTTTAAATTTGTGTTTGTATAGTAATTCACTGCAAGTAAGTAATTAACCACTTTCATACAAATTTTTTTATTTGGATTGGAGCTAGAAACAAGTTGAGCCTAGTCAAGCTTTAAGTTATATAATCTTGTCTTGTTAGATATGGAAGAATATTTGATGAGCTGAAGGAGAGCTTGACTATAAGTGTACGGGTTTGATTTTCTTTTTCTCTAATAAATATAACTTCGGCAGGGATAAAGCTTGAGCTTTTACTAATTTTGAGCTTTTAATTTTGGCTTGTTTAGCAGTTGAGCGTTAAAATAAATTGTAAACTTAAAACGAGCTTCAAATGCGTCTTTGTCAACTATGTGAACCGGGGGTTGCCTCAACGACAACACCTCTATACTCAAGGCTAAAAATAGATCAGATACGGATTGGATGCTATTATATTCATGTGTATTTGTTTTAATTATGCAAAAATCAATCATATATACATATTAATCAAATAGAATTTATATCTAGTTTTCTTGTAAATGGATATGAATGCATATCAGATGGTGAAAGTATATGGATATTAATATAGAAATAATTTGGATGGTGAAAGTTTGTGACCGCTTATCAAAGATATCACTAATTAATGAAAAACATATTAATATAGTCCGTTATTTCTTTTAAAATTTATGACTATTATATAAGATTAAAGAGAATTACAAGTAGAATCAAATATTTGATGTATATTAGGTAGTCATTATCTATATCTATATCTAGGGTATAGGGTACGCATACAGATATTAGATGGATGCTTAAATTTATATATCTATTTAGATAAATTCAAATACAAATATGAATATGGATGAGTGTTATCCAATCCACTTATACCCCTAGCTCTACTTTAAGAGGCAGAGATTCTATGTTTAAAATTTGGATGGTCGAGGGGCAAAGAGAAACATAGGAATAAAGAAAGATACGCCATGTGCGTATATTCGATGTTGTTTAGTTGTCAAAATTTGTAGCATTGGAATAATAATTTAATTTTTTTTGAAAACGGCAAAACTACTTTGAGCTGTTATAGTATATTTTATACGATAATATTAATATTTTTCAATATAATATTAATCTTAATATATATTATATATTATATATAATATATCCTTCTATCATAATGATATTTGAAGAATATAATATAAATAGGATTCTTATATAGGGATATTTCGTATGATAATATTAACGTTTTAAATATAAATATAGACATTATAATATTCTTGTCTTAAAAAATAATATTATACAATTGTATTGGAATAATATATTAGTTTATTATATTAATAGGTGTACATGATGCTATAGATAGTATGCTCTTGTCCGCTCGCTACTTCTACCCGCCGGGGTCGTTTGCCGGGGAACTCCGTTACTTCACGGATTAGCAAGGTGCCCTTTTTCGACTGTCTAAAAAGTTGGCTACTATTCCTGTGGCAAAAGGAAACCCTAACCCTAGTTTCGGTTACCCACTTTCCCATCCACCTATCTCGGAGGGTGCTTTCCTCCTCGCCCGTCATGGCGGCCCGACGGAAAAGAAAGTGGAGACCACCTCACCTTGGTGGGGAGCAAATGGTGCGCGGCCCAGTTGGAATCGATCCATCCATCGTGGATTCGGAGGTCGTCTTTCTTATCCGCGTCTGCCCACTCATTATTCGCCTTTTCTCTCGGATTCGGAATGGCTTCCTCCTCTCTTTCGTCCTCATTCTATCTTTCTATATGTATACCCCTTTCTTCGTTAAACACTATCTCCGGGTGGATCGATTTCGCTGAAGGTGTCAGAGGTTTCTTTTCTTTGATTTTGATTTCTCTTTGATTTTGATTTCCAACTTCTTCTTCTTTCTTCTTTTATTTAGGGAAAGATTTCTTTCTGTCGGGGTATCCAGGTATAGGTGGGATGGGTGAAATCAAATCAGAAATCTAAACGTAAGGTTTCCTTTAGATGAGAGATGAAATTAGGCATGACAAAAATGGATTTTTCTTGTTGTTATTGTTGTTGTTGTTACTTGAAACATAAGATGTACGCCTTTTACATGTATGGGAGCAGGATGTTGTGATTCACATGGCTTTGGCTTTGGCCTTGCTAGACGTGTGGATCGGCGCATTGTGCGCGGGGTGCATAACACGTGCATGGGCATTCGTACATAGGAGAGTCGTGTCAGCCCTGCTTATGAGATACCATCCATACCTGCCATGTTGCAGGGTTTATGTGTAAAATCATAAGTTTGGAGTCCAGCAAATAGTTTTTTTTCTTAAAAAAAAAAGTAAAAAAATTGGTCAAAGTAAATGAAGAATTGCATTGCTTCTTGGATTTTATGGCGATGGCATCCAGGGTATCATGCTGTGCTTTTCTATTTACCAAGGGCTCATCCCAAGTGTTGGCTGGTAGAAAGGAGCCATTTCCTGCAAATGTGATGTTAGAGTCCATGTCATAAATTTAGCATTTATCTGAGGTAGGCTTGAAGTGGCCCAAGTATAGAAAGGAAGAGAGGGGGAGGTTCATATGGATGAGGTCTTCATTGTAGTCATGTTTTATGTGGTGGAGGTCTTAACTTCAATTTGACAGACTGAGACAAATAAAGACTGGCTAAAGAAGGATAATTCTTTAGTTGAAGTATGATTCAACCCTTTCCCAGGGAGATAGGGAGCAATTGCAGAATATATTGCCTTTTTGAGGTGATTTATATATTGCAATAAATATAGGGGCATGTGCAAATGCATTTTAAGAAATTGAAAAGAAAGAAAAATAATCAGAATGACCCTGTGAGATAAAGGTTGGAAGCAGACAAGGACCTTGAAATAAATTATCAGAGAGGTACTTAATTTCAAGTTTTCTCTTGATACATCATTAGAATATCTTTCTTTAAATAAAATTTATTTAAGTAATATATTCCAAATAGGAACATTATAAGCCTAAAAGCTCAACTTTGCAAAACAAAACTATGAAGGTGGTGGATTGGAGATCCGTTCGGGATAGTCTTCCATGAAAATGGTTCAAGGATTTCTCATTTACTTTTGAAGGATTTCTCAAATAAGCGTGACAAAATAAATCATATTTTATGCTTCAGGAGTCATGACATGTTTTTCACATGTTCTTATTAGATTTAGACCCATCTGTAGGTGCATGTGGACTGATGTGGCACTATCCTATCAGATTAGATGATTTATCTAATTTAGTTGATGATAATAAATAGGTTTTCCTGTCCCTGGAAAAAATTAGATACATGCAGCCAGCCCTATTTTTTGCAATTTAATTAATAGCAATAAACATGCAAAAAATTAAGTAAGTTTTAATCTTATCTCCTCTTTATAGCCTGAGAGTGTTTCCTTTTGTTCTATATAAATTATTAGTAGGCCTTCCATGATGAGTCTCTATTATCTGTTGTACGTACCTTTCCGAGATCAACAGGTGGTGGCATTTAACAATAGTCTTGTGCATGCAAATTGTGCCTGAAACTGAATCTGTCTTTTTTTTCATTTCCTTTCTTCACTTAGGCGGTGCAGGGTGAGTCATTAACATAAGCGGGAATTCCAGCTTCCAGGTGGCCTTGCCTGCTGTGGTTCCGGTGAGGACGCAATTAAAGTTTACCTTTGGACCACCCTGTTAAAAGACAGGCTTATCTCCTTGGGCTTTATTTACCTCCGTTGGGCTCTGGTGTTCTAATAATCTCTGGTTTCCGTGTTTCGGAGTCTCCTCCTTTTCGTGTTTCAGAGGAACGAGTTCTTGAGACACAATGAATGCTTTGGCTGCAACTAGTAGGAATTTCAAGCAGGCTGCTAAGCTGCTGGGTTTGGATTCTAAGCTCGAAAAGAGTTTGCTCATCCCGTTCCGAGAAATCAAGGCAAGGTGCTTAAAACCTTTGTTCTTTTTGTTTTTTATTGTAATTTCTTTGACTATGGTTTCTTGATTCTTTTGAAGATCCTGCTTCTGAATTTTATATATATATATATATATATATATATATATATATATATATATATGTATATGTCCGTTTTTGTTGTTTTGATTTAGGACCTGACCAGATTTACCAAGCTAAGACCGAATGGTTGCTGACTTTTTCCCCCTCAAAGAAAAAAAAAGGAATACTGAGGAGATTTCTGAAATAATGGGTTTTATAGCATTTTGAGAATTGTTCATGTTCAAAATGTTCGTAATTTGGAATGCTTTTTCTTCCACATCATTTAACATACTGGTGTACACTGGATCAGTTTCAACATCCCATGAAGATGGTTGTTAAGATTTTCCTTTTTATATTTACTTTTTATTTTTGTAAAATGACTTTTGTAATCCTATTTGATAAACTTCTATTTTGTTTTTCCTTGCAATCTTTGAACCAGACTATTTGATGGACCAAATTTAGTGTCCGAAAAGTTTATTAATTGGCTTCTTGATTGATTTTTCAGTAATTAATCAGGCCAGTCGGTCTGTACCCTTCCACTACAGGGGTTGCTTTGTTGATATGCAATTCTGTTACTGTTGTGTTCAATATGCAAGACAGTAATACAACTGTAATAGCATCTGAATTTTAATTGCAGGTTGAATGCACGATCCCAAAAGATGATGGCACTATGGCATCTTTTGTGGGATTTAGGGTGCAACATGATAATGCCAGAGGCCCAATGAAGGGTGGAATCAGATACCACCATGAGGTGGGTTAAATTTGATTCTTTTCCCTTTTTTTATCGGTTGAAGTATCTTTATTATCGGACAAACTGTTCTTTGTCTGCCTTTCTTCTGCACGGTCTCAGTGGATATTATCATGCAGCACAATGAAATATTTTTTAGTAGTTACGCTAGATGCAATTTTGGTTATTTGTGAAGTCATTGACATTATATCAATAACAATTCTGATTGTTCAGGAAAAATTGAGATCAGGTGCTTTTACTTCTCATGTATTTACTTATCTCAGAAATAATAATAAAGAAGCCGAAAGGATGGACTTTCTTCCAAATAACTCGTATACGACAAACTTATTTCCTCATTGTAATCTCAGCTGACAAGCATTTAGTAGTCAAGATTTGTTCTGTTTAGTTCCAAGGCATATTTCATCGTGCTTTGTTTTGCGAATTAATTACTGGCTTCTTTCATTTGTTGCACGAAGAGATAAAACAATTCATTGACTGTCTTTTTAACTCTTATGATGGGTAGCCCAAATAATGATAACACTTTACAAATTCAAGATAATATGCATTTTACTTAAATGAAGAAGTTCATCAATTGAGTATTAGTGGATATTGCATTAATTATGCTTCCAATATATTCTTTTCCTATTACATGCTTGTAAACTTTGTAGCATTATTTTATTGTCACTTGCAATATTTACTATTGACAAGACAGTAACATAACCTTTTCTCTCCGTTTACATATAACTGAGAAACCTTACCCTATCAGCTTTCAAGACATAATTTGTCCATTCCCTTATAATTAAGGCCATTTCATCCATCATATCAACTGTACTCAATCATTTTACAGCTTCTTCAAATTCCTTTTGCTCTTTCCTTTCTCTTGTCAACCCCCCCCCCCCCCCCCCCCCGTGCCGCGTTCTCTCTCTCATTATGGTAGGACTGCCATCAATCTCGTCAAACACCACCTGAGGTTCTAAAGCAGGATCTTGTCCCATAGGAACAAGGTGCAACCATCGGGCTGTAGCTGCCTTTGAACTGTGCTCTCATAGATCAAATCTGCCTCCCTACTAGGGCTCAAAACGGATTAGATATGGATCGAATATAAGCATAGTGGCATTTCTATCATTTTATATAGTGAATTTGAATGCAGATACTGATAGAAGTTGGATGCTAAGATTTATATTCACATTTGTTATAAACAGATGCAGATATGAATTAAATATCAAGAATATGGATATAAATGCAGATATAAATAGGAAAAATTAACCCTTGTGAGTAGCGTATCATTCCACTTTTGTTTTAAATTAAGCACACGTGTTTTAACTTTCTTTTCTTTTGTTCCCGTAAGGCAAACAAATGATTGGCATCTAGTCATTTACTTAATCACATGTTTATTTTAGTGGTTCCAGATAACTCTGTTATGTTGCTCACTTTTGCGCTAAATAACTGATTGTTAGGGAAGCAATCCACCCTAGTTAATATATCACTGTATAGAGTGAAAAACATGTTGATGCTGTCACTTATTCTTTTTGGACATATGAGAGTAAACAGGGTTTATAAACAGATTTGGTACAAATCAAATATTTATGTTACCATATTTATGTTGGCCTTTCTTAGATGGGTGCAAATACAAATACGGATACTAGTCAGATGCTGAAATTTGCATCAAAATCCAGATAAATTCAGTTATGGAAGCCAATCCAGACATAAATCCTCCAATCTGTTTCTACCCTTACTTCCTACCAAGGCCTTCTGAGCCTTGCATAGCTAGCAACAAACCCATAATTTATTAGTTTTTCACATTATTTTTCTTACATTATCTCTTTTCTTGCAGGTTTCAACAACATTACTCATTTCTTGACATAAGTTTTCTCACTTCATGGAAAATGTATTCTGACATCCTCATATCCACATATTATGTTCATGTCACCAAACATGAAAATCTACATAAATTTTCATGTAAATTTTTGCTGGCATGTGACAAGCAGAGATGACTGCAACATTATGCCCTGACCTATGTACTATTTTCTTATTGAAGGTATATATGGAGCTGATTACTGGAAATAAATGCTATGCTAATTTCTTTTATAGAACAAATGGTCATCTTTACAAGTCTTCATGATTGTTCTGTCTAAAAAAGTACAAAAGGCAGAGGGCTTACACAGATGGTTACATAGATTTAATACATCTAAAAGCCACTCAAATAGTTCTCATGCTCATATCTGTGGATGATGCAGGTTGACCCAGATGAAGTCAATGCCTTAGCTCAATTAATGACTTGGAAGACAGCGGTAGCCAATATTCCATATGGCGGAGCAAAAGGTGGAATAGGATGTAGTCCAGGAGAACTGAGTATTTCTGAGCTTGAGAGACTTACCAGGGAGTTCACTCAAAAGTTACATGATTGTATTGGCATCCACACTGATGTTCCAGCTCCTGATATGGGGACTAACTCACAGGTTTTTTTTTTTTTGGCTTTTCTGTTTGGTTTTTGTTCTGTATACAATAGGAGTTTGCCTTTTCAGATACTGCATTTATCAGCAGTCTAATCAGTGCTTTCTGAGATTTGTAACAGACTATGGCATGGATACTTGATGAGTACTCAAAGTTTCATGGTTATTCACCTGCAGTTGTGACCGGAAAACCTGTTGTAAGTACAATATGTAATGGAATTTTACCTGCACTATGTGAGACTGGCCCACTATAACATTTTTGTACCGCAATTATGTTGTACTCTATTGCCATTTTTGGCAACAATAAGAGTGGACGAATTGATTTCTCTGTCTCCTTTATATATTGTCATCCTGGGTGCCAATTTATATCTGGATAGTAGCCTTAGTGTATTACACTGGGTTTTCAAATGGTTTGACTAGTTCATTTCTTTTTCTTTTTTTATTTTTTACCTTGAAGGATCTTGGTGGATCTCTTGGTAGAGATGCAGCAACTGGAAAAGGAGTCCTATTTGCAGCACAGGCCCTGCTTGCAGAGTATGGGAAAAGCATTTCAGACCAGCGCTTTGTAATACAGGTGAACAAACTCTGAGCTACCTAGTTCGTTCTATTTGTCATAAAAAGGTCTTTCCACTTACCTGTTAAAGACCAAAAAAATGAAAAAAAGCCACCGCAGTCATCTACATAGTAAAGATAGGAAAATTAGTAAACTACTGGAAAGAGAAATCATGTTGACCATTTTCTAGAAAGTAAACAATTATGATCAAAACCTGGAAAGATCATGAACTCCAAAGAATTTGATTGTATTGGTGAATACAAAATATGAAGAGAAATGATTACCAGAAGCGCAGAAGAGTTCATGTAGAATTTTGAATATGAAAGGAGATACTTTATAAACAGATGATAACTGGTTTGCTGTCCATATACTAATTCAAAAGCCTCTCCCAAAGCAACAATCTTAGAAATATTTTTCACTGAATTAACTAACCTCAATTGTTTTTCGTCCCATGAGACAAACTCCATATTCTTCTTTATGTGGTCCACGATATGCCAAGTGAGAAGTTTTTGATAACTCAGCAATCTACTTATGCTAATAAAAACCTCATCCATTAATTGCCACAGGGGTATTGGTGAAGAAGACCACCAACATAATTAATTCTGATCATCCCCAATTATGCATCTGAATGGTGTCAGTAAGGTACCATTTACTTTTGACATGGATTGGTGGAAGTGAAGTACATTCTTCATTTCTTTTGCATATGAATAAAATGATTATAGACTGTGGGACAAAGTTGGCCATCTATTTAATGCAACATGGGCAAAGTGAAGGCCACCATAATTCTAAATCACCCATGATTAATGAACGGTTAAATATCTGTTTTCTGTATATCATATCAAATCCCCTCATAATTCTAATTCATTTCTCTGAGTTTTTATCATCTCTATTTAGGACCAAAGACCTGTTTAATGTTTTTTATTTGACATTCCTGTAATCTTAGCATGAAATAGTTTCTGCTGCTGATACATGTTAACTGAGCTACTTGAAACCACCAACAAGGGAACTGGCAGTCTTGCAAAAAGTGTGATAGTAGATAAATGACATATACCGTTCTTCCTACATATTTTTGTTCAAGGTGGAACGATTGATGAACTAACTTGTTCCTTTCGAAATTGCAGGGTTTTGGTAACGTGGGTTCTTGGGCAGCTCAACTGATCAGTGAAGCTGGTGGAAAAGTTATTGCCGTCAGTGATGTTACAGGAGCAGTTAAGAACAGCAACGGTCTCGACATTCTCAAACTACTTAAACACTCCAAGGAGAGTCATGGGGTCAAGGGTTTCGGTGGTGGAGATGCTCTTGATCCAAATTTGTTGCTAATGGAGGACTGTGATGTTCTGATACCAGCAGCACTGGGTGGTGTAATCAACAGGTACATTTCCTTGTATGATGCTTTTGTCCTTTTAAGTAACAATAACAAATTATTTGTCAGAATAGATTATGCTGATTAGTACTTAAAATGTTCAGATATGCCAATTGCCAGAATAATCAACAAAATTGTTCTTTTGCTTCCTATAAATATATGAATTCTCTTTCCTCAAAAAGAAAATATGAATTCTCCACTCAGAAATTGCCTTATATACTGCTACAATAGATGCTGATTCTTCCTCTAATTGAGCATGTAAAGTTTTGACTGAGAAAGGAGCTTTTTATCATTTGGCTCAATTTTTTATGCCGTTGTTCCAGGGGAAATGCAAATGACATAAGGGCCAAATTCATTATTGAGGCAGCAAATCACCCAACTGATCCTGAGGCTGATGAGGTGAATCATTAATTATTAAGTTCAAATTTTTATGTTGGTCAAGGATATGAATAACTCTTTTTTTTCTTTCATCCAGATCTTATCAAAGAAAGGTGTTCTTATTCTGCCAGACATATTTGCAAACTCGGGTGGGGTTACTGTGAGTTATTTCGAATGGGTTCAGGTTAGTGCTACTTCTGTATTTTCTGTCTATGCCATTCTCCACATTCTGCTGTGCTCCACTGACAACAATCAGGCAGTGTAATATCCTGCATCACAATAATTCAGTTTCAACATTGATGGGAATCATGGAAGACATGCTGGTTATACCATGAATCCATCCATCCATCATTAACTTTTGATGGCATCGAGGCTCAAATTGACAATGTCAACTAAATTGCACCTTGATAGAGGTTATGAGCAAGGTTCACAATCTCGGTACTAGACTTTATACTAGTACCGTGCTAGTACAGTGATGGCATGCCCAACATGACAATTGGTGTACCGAGAATTGGTATGCCCTCACAATCTCGGTACTAGACTTTATACTAGTACCGTGCTAGTATAGTGATGGCATGCCCAACATGACAATTGGTGTACCGAGAATTGGTATGCCCTCCATACTGAGTCTCGGTTTGGTACCAATAGGGTACGATATTTTTCAATATAGGACAGTATGCACCGCTACGGCGAACCTTGATTCTGAGTCTGCAAAATCTCACAATTTGTTAATGTTGTTCCTCCAAGTTTGAGGGATAGTATTTGGGGAAAAAATTGTGTTTTTTTGGTCTATAGTTGGAGTATGTACACAAGGTGATTGTTAGCGTAACATGTATATGTATCAGTGGCATACTTTATGCTGCTTGATGGGTATATGGGCTGTATGAAAGTAACTTAATCAGCCTCTAAACCCTTCACTGTGTGCCCACAATAGTTATTCAAGGAAAAGAGTGCTTTATAAAAAGTGACCATAATGGGAGAGTAATATCATCCTGTCCAAGGATGATAGCAGCAGGATTATTATGGCTACTAAAAAGAGCTCTAGGCTGCAACCAAAAACAGGCCAGTGACATGTTTCAAATGTCTTGAGACAATGCAGGTGGTTATCATGGGACCGCCCATAGCTTCTCTTTTCCACCACTCATCTTTTTTTAGGACCAGAGGACCAGTGTCAAGTGGTCTTTTCCGCCGTGCAAGTAAACCTAGAAAAGGAAACTAGAAAGCTGTTAATCAATATATATTGCATGGCAAAATGCTTAGTTTATAATTTATAGTTGTATTCTTATTATTTATTGATGCAATCCTTTGCACAGAATATCCAAGGGTTCATGTGGGATGAAGAGAAGGTGAACTGTGAGCTGAAGACATACATGACCAGAGGTTTTAAGCATGTGAAGGAGATGTGCAGGACCCACAACTGCGACCTTCGCATGGGAGCCTTCACCCTTGGAGTCAACCGGGTTGCCCGAGCGACTGTCCTGCGAGGATGGGGAGCATGAGGGCAAGGTTTTGCTCTTTCTTGGTCCACAAACTATAATAATTTCCTGATTATCTGAGTTTAATCTATAACAACAAAGATGTCTCACACATCCTTTCTAGAAATATCATGGGAAATTTCGAACCAATTATATGTCTATATATGGTTACCTGCTCCCGACTCCTACTACACTTTCATGCTACTTGAAACTGGCTGTTTAGAAGGTTTTGGCTCGAGTGGGGAACACGGCCTGCTGCTTGGTGAACATGGAAGAATATTGGCCATGAACACTGAACAGCACAAGTATATCTAATGTCTGATGGTTGCTTGGGCTGTCACTTCTTGCATGAAGATTTCTTATTTAGTTAGTTTGGACGGATCATGGTAGCTCGAAGTGTTATCGGAGTTGTTTCCAAGGTCTATTGTCAAATGATTTCTTAGTAAGCTTGTCGCTTATAATGGTACTGTAGGCAAACGAATTTGGCCTAACACAGCTGACGACCTGATCATCTCTAAATCTGCAAGACAAGGGCATTTTGCTGCTCCCCTGAATCAATTTATCACTGTTCTATTTTGGTCCTGAGACTTTTGGTAAGGACAAATTCGTTCGGTAAGACTTTTGGTAAGACCGTTCTATTTCTTAGTGTGAATGGAGACACCTTTTGCTTGGATGGTGTCCAGACTTGTTAGAGGAATGGATGATTATGATTCTCCTTGCCAGTGTTGCAGAGAAACAGAAGGGGTGGACCAGCCTCTTTTAGCCATATTGTTCCCCTTTACTGGCTTTCCCTGAATTGCCCGAGCCATGCAGAGACGGGGACGTTGGATTTGAAGCCCATATTTTTTACTCACTTAAACGCCTGTTATAGTTTTCAGTTTTTTTTGGGGGGGCTATAGCGGTTACGAATATATTTAAAGAAATCAAATGATAATAAATCTCAGAGAGCACCAGATAGTCTCAATTTTCAAAGTAACTCTACTCCTATGTAGTTATTTAGTTTGATCATTTGGTTCCCTTGACCAAAAGATGCTTAGTTTACCAGTTTTTGTTAAATCTGTTGACAGTTTCATTTTTTTTTTCCACGAAAAGGTACTTTGCACTTATATATATATATATATATATATATATATATATATATATATATATATATATATGATATACTTTGGTGGAGTTGGATAGCTGTTCATTCTATTTATTTTCTTTATAATCGTAGTCTTTGTTTCTTACAACTACTCTTCTTATAAATTAACAAGTGTGCTGATATTCGTGTTATGGATGCAACCTAAGGTGTAGAAAGTATATGGTTGTCTCTTAGGGATAATAATTTTTCCAAAATCTACTTGTATATTGAGGAAATAAATATCTTTAAGAAAGTGTATTTAGGGCTCGTTTGGTTCGCAGGAAAAGGAGGGGGGAAAGTGTGGTCAACGGGAAAGTAATGAAATGCCTCTTGTTTGGTTGGAGTTTTCAAAGGAGAGAGATGGGAAAGTTGTATTCCCATGGGAATATGATTCCCACATTTCATGGGAAAGTCTTTCCCATGAGAAACATGGGAAAGTTACTTTCCCATGAGGTGGGAATCACTTCTTTTTTATTTTTTCCCAAAAAGACCCTTCAGCATTAAAGAAGCATTAAAGAGGCATTAAAGACCTAATTTTTATTAAGGGCATAATAGGAATTATACACAACTTTCCTAGGAAAATGGATGGTTAACCAAACATAAGCACTTTGGAAATTTGTCACTTTCCCATGGTTAACCAAACATGCCAAAAGTACTTTCCTAGGTATCCTCTTCCTAGGAATCTGATTCCCAGGAATCATATTCCTAGGAGGGAAAATACTTCCCGCGAACCAAACGAGCCCTTAGTGGTACACCTAGCCCAGCTATTTGTTTATATGTGGCAGGTTTTTCTTGAATTTGGTAGATGAAGTCCTCCAACAACACCAGGGTACTATTAACCCTGACTAATGGGGATATTTTTGGTATCACTTAGACTGTCATTTCTTTTTCGAGTCATAGAACGGTCAGTCATATGCACGTCATCGCAACCTACAGGAGAAGGCATATTCGGGATATATAACCTATTTGCAACCTTCCAATTGCAATAATAGACTTATCAAATCAATTATAAGATTTTTTGCTTAAAACAAGATTATAATCAATTTCAACAAGTTTGGGTGTAGACATCATATTTCTTTGAATATTTGGTGTGTTCAAAGTATCTCCAAGACTAGCCTCTGATTATTAAGATTCAAGACCACATCTCCTAAGTTTGGTACTAGAACCCTCCATTCCATCTCGAGGTACATTTCATCGAGCTCCTTTAGAATCCTTGCAAATAGTTATAGACATGTAGCATGGATCCAGAATCCGTAATCCAAGAGTAAGGAGGTCTGATTAAGTTATTCACTAAAATAAACAGCTCTTGAACACCAAAAATAATAGCTAACTGAATCAGGATTTTCAATTCAACAGTATGGCTCTATTAAAATCCAGTACTATCCCTTCAATATACCAAATCAATGATAGAACCTATTGAGTTCTCCATCCTATGTTTTACCCACTCTCGTGTGTGCATTGCGGGCGGGACCAATTTAATGGAGCAGATAGCAACTATCCTTCCATCCTGTGGTGAATACTGATATTGTAAATATTAGTATCAACACCATCATTTTCAAGTTAGGATGCTCAACCTTTTGTGTTGGTGCTAATAGAATACAAGTCCTGATACTATAGGGCTACCGTTACACTCAGAAGTGGCCCAATGTATTTAGGGACCTAAGACCATTTTATCTTTGAGGCCTTCTCTGCAGTGGGCCAGTCTAAGACGAACTCATAGTGAGGCCTTTTTTTCTTTCCGTTTTGTTCCTGCGGTGGGCCTTCTTTGGGCCGAGGCCTTAGGCGACCGCCTCAGTCGCCTAAGGGTTGGGCCGGCCCTGAATTTGCACTCATCAGTCAAGTGTGACCAACTGTCTTAGTTAGGAGTCAAAAGCATATGATAAATTCTATGTGAGCATGTACTTACATTCAATATGCTCATTTCCAATTTATGCACCACTATGAATGTACTAACAAAAGTACATATGGTCTCTAAATGGGCATATGGCTATCTAGCACCTTATGGAGTCGACAGTGAGGGCCATGGTGACTTAATATATAAGCCCCCATACACACATAACATTTAGGTATTGTTTGAGGCAACAACAGGCTTCGCCCTTTTAGTAATTGGTGTGTGTGTGTATCAATACATATACCAATATATATAATATCAAGCATGCAATGCATTTGTAGTAGGAAACAAACATATCTAGTATTTAAATAAATCAAACAGCATGTTCCAGTCCCTATGAATACGATGGCATCAGAAATTTATATCAAATCCATTTTGGTGTGCAGCCTAAATCCTTGCATTATGTGGCTTCACCCTTGAGCTACCGCTCTTCCGATGAGCCTCCACGAGATGTTATTTGTAATGATAAATGCATAAAAATGGTGGCCACTAGGCTGCAAAACAAGTCTTTAAGTTACATAATAACCATATTAATATACTAGTTGTATACAAAATATTATTCTAGGTCCTTGGTATAATTATTTTAATCAACCATAACCGCCATTACATAACCATAAAATCATATTATAAATTGAAACATAGGATCCACCATCTCACAGGGTTTAAACACAGCTTGCTCAATGTTTACAGAGAATCTCATGCACGTCATACAAAACAAGTGCCCACAATTGATACTAAAAAATTATTCAAAAAAATATCATGAATAGGGTATTGTGGAATCAAGACCCTTCCACTAAATCTAGGTTTTCATCCAAGCAAATAATCATATTAATTACTTAGAGAATTCTTATGCATGAATATTAATCAATAAGGCTGCATAATCTAGGAAATCGGTGGCCATAATGGATAAATCTAGGCGACAAGGCGTGATGGCCACAAATCATAACGGATAAATGTATGTTGGAAATGATTTAAAGGAAAGAACAGGGGTCTGGAGGAGACACAAATGGGGTTCTACCCTTTCTACTGACAAAGCAATTCGATTAGGGAAGCGGCTCCAAGACTTCTCTTGGGGTCATCAACCACCCAACTGTTTTGATATGCAATTATATCTTTCTCGCTTATGTGGAGGCTGGTTGTGGGAGAATCATGCAGCTATTATCCAACCATCAAGATGGTGCATATATAAATCATAATGAAACACATTCTGTGCATCCATTAAACAATGCTTTAATTAATTTAATTGCATGCACTAGCTGAATGAGAAGTGTGCAATGAATTAGACACCATAGCATGTGCAAAATCCATGGGTGACGAGAATGTCCATGGCTACTGCATTAAATTATTTCATATTGCCTTGAGAATAATATCTCTTGGGTAATATATCTCATTACTATAGGTTCATTGACAAGGTCGAGGTCGTGCATCAGTGAAATTTCAAATTGGGTGCATCATGCATGCAAGGTATAGAATGCCCTTGCACTTATTCGGTGCACAGTTTTGCTGAGCTTCTAGTGAGAAGATGAGTGGGGGTGTTTGCAATGCTAAATAAGTGTAATACAACTGATAGAAGGCATGCCCTATAATCATGTAATATGAAATGTTGACAAGGTGTGCACTGAAAGATTCATGTGGATAAAAGGTGTGCACTTCGCTAGCAGAAAAAGTGCATTAGCATACACGAATCCTAAAACAAATGGTAGCTTGGAGAAGTGAGGGTGGGGGATGAAGATTAGGCGCCGCTAGATAGCCACAATGGCGATCTCCATCTCAGTCGTCCTGAGGTTGCAACATGGATGGGGCTAGGGTGGCGAGGCATTCTTTTTAGAATTCCTAGGTTGGTGTGAGATATTAGCATATCTCTCTTGCAAATTGAGATGCGTCTTCTTTTAAGGTCGATCAATTATATCCTTAACTCGGCACATTATGGGCTAGAACCTTGCCTCCAGATGATTACCGTATATGCCCTTACGTACTTTAGTGCCTTAGCATTGAAATGGTTGATGAATTATCGAAGCAACTCATCTTTCTTCTCCTCGATTATCATCAAATTCACTGAGGACTTTTTGCACCTCACCCTACTAATGAAATGACTAACAAACTGTCGACTGCATTATTTGCTCTTTTGTAGACATGAAAAATCTCAATAGAACGCAATGCACGCATCATTCGCCAACGATCATGTAGAAGAGGATGAAAACTAATTTCATCAGGAGGTAAATTTGAAAGCTATCTAATAACTATCATGTAATCTTCCTCTAAACAAATGAGTTGCTCTCAGTGCGTGCCTGAGTTGCATAATTTGGTTCTTTCTATGCGACACGTAGTTCCGCTATTATAATATTTGTATCAAAATTCTGATATCATTGCAGCACCGCTAACACTTCTAACAGTAAAATCCGCTTCACCGAAAGCACCACTATTATATATACTATCATCAAAGTTAATTTTGAGAGAATAGAGAGATAGCAGCGCCTAACAAAATAAAATATATATAAGGAACCAAAACTATTGTGGAAGACAGGGACTATGTAGTGATTTATGACATGGAAGGGATTCACAAGGAGATTTCAGCACAAAAGGCCACCACACTGATTTGACGCTTGAACGCATCTAACTTGCAGCCCTACCTAACTCAGGTCTCCTCCTCGCGGACTCCTGAGAGACCTGTCAGTTTGAAACGGGAGAGGACACAACAGGTCGTCACCGGACTTGGACAAGTTCCCAACTTTCTTATCCAAGTACTTAATAAAAAAATTACATGACGTTGTCGCAAAAAATAAAATGGGATGGTGCTTTGGTCCTCTGACTCTCTCTTTTTTTTTTTTTTTTTTTTTGCATTACGCGAATCACATTTATTGTAGCATACGCGAATCAGAATATACAATGTTCCAAAAAATCCTCTTGACTTCTTTGTTGGAAAGATAACCATATCATGAGTTGTGGGTATATGTTCTGGTTCTTCGCGCGATGTCTATAAAATCTAGGGGGGATTTGGGCATTTCCTTCCACTTTGTGAGATTGGCGGCAAGGTAAGAAAGTTCCTGTCTTTATTGTTACCAAAAAAAAAAAGGATATTCCAGTCTTTATTATTGCCGGATTCCTTTTTCTCCCCTTATCCTTTTATTTAAAAACCTTCCTTTTTTCCTTCCACCTTGTCTCCTTGTTGTTCGATATTGGGTGGCTCAAAGCTGTCCCGTTGATGCAAGACTACAGTCTTTTTAGTTTTTTCTGCGGAATTTTGGAATTCTGGGTTCGCTTTTCTGAATCAAAAATTGGGTTCTTCTTTCAGTTCATCCATGGGATTTTGCGTGGCGAAAATCTAATCTTTTTTGTCTTTTTCGGGAAATTCGGAGCTCTAGTTTTTTTGTCTAGAGGAAAGATCGCCCCTTTTTGCTCATCTCAACCGGTATCCTGTTTTTCCGAATTTTGGCTTGTGGATTTCGTTTTCTGATGGAAAGCTTGCTCCTTTCGGTGAATGCACTGGGTTTCACCTACTTCTGATAAGCTTTTTTTCCCATCCCTCCCCTCAGCTCTTTCGGGGTGTTTCCATTGAGGGGTTGATGAGAGTCTTCATCAGAGGTGGAAAGGGTTGAATCCAGGAAATTTTCTTCTTTCTATTTCGAGGGGGGAGGAGATTCTTTCTTATATGTCGCTTTTTTCTGGGTAATGACGTGGAATTTTAGTGACCGTGATCTGTTAATCCTCGGGAAATTTTGATGAGGGTTTCCTCCTGCAACTGCCACTGCCCGTTGATGTGCTGCTCCAAGCCCTCGCTGCCTCGCCATTGCCCGCCGCATGCTTCCTCGGTCCCCGCTCCGGTTTCTGTGGTTTCGGAGGAGAAGCCATCCGATGAGAAGGATGCGGATGAGCAGGCTGCAGTGGATGAGGGTAAGGTTGAGGTCTTTCTGAAGAGCAGTCTAAAGAAGCCAGAGAGCTCTGATTTGAAAGAAGATGAAAAGGGGAATGTGAAGTGGATGGATCTCTTGGGGAAAGAACTTGTCGAGATTAAGGAATTCGAACCCAGGTATATTTCTCTCCCTCTTACCATTCTTTTAGCAGATCTTTGATTGCAATGCTGATTGTTTGTTTGCTGTCGTTTTTTAGATTTCTTTTAGTCTGGGTTTGTTCTTCATTTTTTTTTTCTTTTAATGTAGAGTAAATAATTACTCTTTACCATCTTTGCTGGTGCACATTGATTTTATGTTGGTAAGCCACGTTTCCCCCTTCCCCTTTTTTTCTTTAATTTTTATATTATATCAGCACATTAATATAAGCAGAGAGGAGGGTGCTTGATAAAAAAAAAATTCTGATAACCTTTGGAGTTCAGTAATAACCTTTGGAGTTCAGTATGTTGGCATGTTCTAGATATGGTTCTGTATGTTATGCGTTGCCAGCTTTCCATTAACAAAATGCTCAGACAAATTGAAGTTACTCCTTTGTCACTTTTCTTCAGGTACACTACTCAAATCGTTGTGAAGGAGACAGTCTAGGTTGTTCTATTACTTAGTATGTTCTTTTAGTATGTAATAGACCTTTTATGTCTATATGAATAACATACTCCAGACACTAAAAATTAGTTGATTTCTAAAAGAACAACTAAGTAATAGATTAACAAGTTACAGCAGAATGAATCCCAATAAGATATGGACTGACCTGACACCAATTTGGCTGACCAAAAACTCCAAAAATCCCTAGAAAAGTAACCCAAAAAATTAATAAGAAAATTGTATCTAAAAAGGCCTAAGTCTTGAAATAAATACAATCATCTTGAGTGCTTGAATTCTGATTGCATCACAAAATAATGGATAAGCATTTTGAGATGGTAAGTGTGTTTACAATTGGACTATTGGAGATCTAATAGACCATGTTCAGGAGAGTTGTTTGAATCTATGTTAAATGGTTTCTAAAGAGGAGGGTAAGACATAAGTGAACACTTCTGCATTGTTGATAAAAAAACAAGTAGAATTAACCAAATTAGAATAAGTGAATAATTATAGACATATTAGTTTAACAGAAACATTATAATTTGACAATCTAAGTTAAAATTATGTAACATTTTTGGATATTTGTGTGGCAGACTCACTTAGAAACGGGTAAAAACATGTCTCTCCCTTCCATTTTGAATACGCTTTTTCGGAGTAAATGCACCTACATATTTTTACTCTTTAATTCAAGAGTATGAAAGATCAGAGAAATACATAAATGTTTCAAAGGAGAATATATTAATGGATGTACTTCAAGAACCATAATTGACAAAATCATCTACACATTTAGTCCTTATATGTTTTATTTATGGCAGAAAGCATGGATGGCAGAACCCTCTCGAACCGTGTGGTTCGGAGCATACCGAGCCGTACTATCGGTGGATTGGGACGGTTCTGACAAGCAAAATGAGAACCGGCGATGGAGGGGGTGAGGGAGAAGGAAAAAGAGCAAAAGAGAGAGAGGGGGGAGGGAGGGGGAGAGAGAGGGAGAAGGAGGGGGAGAGAGAGAGTGGGGGCTTGGAAGCCCTCCTCTCCCCCTCGAGTCGTCCTCGCATCAGCGGAGCCCTATTTCGTTCAAAACAGGGATCGACCCCCTTTTTTTTTGTTTTTTTTTTGTTTCTTTAAGTGAAGTCGATACATGGTTTGCTGACTTTACTTAAAGAAGCAAAAAAATAAAAAAAAAAGGGGCTCGACCGATGTGCGGATGACCGGAGGAGGAGAGGAGGGCTTTTGAGCTCCCTCCCTCCCCTCCTGGCATCTCCCTCCCTCCCTCCCTCCCTCCCTCCCCTCTCTTTTTCCATGTCTTTCCTTCTCCCTCTCTCCTCTGGTTTTCCTTTCTCATTATGCACCAGGATGGGACGACCTGGTACCTTATCGTATTGTACTGTTGGCCTACTAGCACGAGTGCTGGTTCTGGTACTGTTGACCTTGGTAGAAAGGGTTTTCCACTTATTTTCAAGATCATAACTTATCTAATTATCTAACCCAGGGTTATGGAAGCAAACAAGACATAAACCTTATATTTTTGAAAAAATATAAGCTATGAATAGATCAAATGAAACTATTTCACTAGATATAGCTCAATTAATATATAGTTATCACATAAAATCAAGTACAAATATATAATCTTGGATACAACAGTGCATTTCAGAAAAAAAACTAAATTCTAAAACTATGAATAAGGCATTAGTTAATGTAAACTTAAAAGAATATGAATTTACAATCGATAGGAACTACAAACATATGAAATTTTGTTCACCAGTATATGAATGATTACTAAACAGAACCCACATCATATGTCTAAAAAATGTCCCCACAAACATTAAAATAATTTAGAGATTTAATACTAGAAATGGAGAAATTGGGTTTACAAGAGATGCAACCAGGACCAATTTGTTCTTGCACAGACTCACGTTCTCTGCATGACAACAAGCATTTTCAAGGCTTTGACTATTCACAGGCTAACTAATGTGATCCAAATAATCAAGGAGAATTATAGGCAATAAAGAAGTTTGAGAAAGTGAGAGAAGAATGGTAACAAAGTCAGGGCTGGGTTGTCCTGAGGTTGTGAGAAAAAGATGTTTCAAATACATAGATTCCACATGCTTTACTTGTATCTTTTTGTTTCTTCGAAAAAAGGCTTAAGGAAAGTCTATCGTTTAATATGACATAGTCTTTTAAAGAGCTAGAGTCTGGATGTTAACCAGCTTTGGTGGTTTATTAGATGAAAGCCACATCCTAACATGGCTATAAGATTGTGCATTGCTAGGAAGTAGTGGGAGAGTGGGAGCATGTGACTTTTTAGTCTTAAGTTGTTAGGAATTGGGGAGTTTAGTCAGCTAGCGGTATATATGGTCAGGATTCTTCTTTTTCCTTTTTACTTTTTTTTCTTGGTTCTAGGGATTTGTTGTTTGGGGGGGGGGGGGGGGAGCAACCTAATATTCAAAGAATATTATCAAAATTAGGATCTGTTTGGTTATTCCTATATGATTGGGCTGAAAATCCTGTAAAATTCATGGATTGGGTTGTCTATTTAAGCATGACCCCATATCAACCAAACTCCACCCAGCCCAAATCCTATGATAATAAAGAAAAGACCTATGGAGGTCTTTTTTTTTTTCCTTCCTGCAGCCCAAAAGCTAGGATCTATACTAGGTTGGATAGGTTCCTAAAAAATGCAAGCTGGAAGGGTGAACATGCCCGATTTCCTACAGAATTTTTAGCCCTATCCTGTTGGAATATCCAAACAGACCCTTGGTGGACTATTGGCTTGCAGTGGCTATATTATAGGTCTATCTCTATTTGAGTAGGCATGGCCTAAGCAAACACCTATAACAGCAGCACTTTTCTTTATGGAATAAGTTTTGACCAAGCTGAGCAGTTATAAGTAATGAGGTAAACATCCTATAATTATTTAGCAATCCTATTTATTTATTTAGCAATCACGTACATAGGATTGATTGCTAAATAACAATAAGATGCTAACTAATTTTGAAAATTCATTTACATACCACTGCTAGCTGTTTTTTATAAAGCATGTCCAATTGCTCAATAACTTGGCATTCCACAGTTATTTAACAAACATATACAAAAGATGCCAACTTATTTCTTATAAAACAAACTTATAAATTTGAAACCCAGTTTTAAATAACTTACACAGCTCACTTTGATGAGGTATTTAATCACAAATTGATGAATAGACTTATGCTACTTTCTAGATAAATAACTTTTGAGACATGTATAATATTAGCATATTCTGTAACCAATTGTAATTTTATAAAACAATTTTGTTTGTAGAGGGGGGAAAGCCAGGGACCAGGTTACCCCATTAAACTAATTGTTCCATAATTGAGTATGTGCTTAAAGCACCAAACATTGTGCCTTTTCTTTGTTCAGGCATCTATGTAGATATACCATATGGACCACATTCCCGCTGAGTTTAGAATGAAATGGTGACTATGATAACACTAGCAGCACATGAATGGATTCTCTAGTTAAAACACTAGCACAGATGAATGGATTTTTAATTATATCTTCTTGTCAAATTTCAACTACCATGTATCATGTAGTATGCCCTGGCCAGGTAGTATGAAACAATATCATAGTTCTCATACTAATGATATGATTATGTCTAAAGAATAAAAAATTCATGACAGTGTTCTATTCTTCCGCATGAGAAAAATCCAGGCACCAGTCACACATACCATATAGACTACATTTTTCTATGAAATATTATTTATCTGCGGCAGGCCAAAAGTTAACTGCCAGAAGACTAGCCGCTATGAATGTATCATTTGTTTATGTCCTCATAAACAAGTATCATGTATCAAGTATCATGCCTCATTTATCTGGAATATTATATGCATATTATACCAGTACTTGGCATAAATCAACATATAGGATGATATGCAGCTCTACCAAAGAATGCTTGAAAAATGCATAATACTTGCAGAAAATAATGCCATGCATGGTAATCAGTGGATATCTTTTCTAGTTTTAGCAATGTAGAAAAGTAGTGGCAACTTAACACCTGTATGCATAAGATGCCTGCTTGAGACACGTGAATGCATATGTACATGCATGTGCTCTTGTATAACATTGCATCATCTATGTATGTGTGCAGACATTGCTACTTGTTTTTTTGGGTCAATTTCATATTCTTTTGCTGGAGGTTGCAGATAGAATCCATGTGACATGCTGAATGGGGAACGCTTTAACTACACAGTAAATTTAGAAGCCTGCTTAAACACATGCAAAAATAATAGCAATATTTTGCATAAACCGTCCATAAGTTTATAAAAATTCTCAGAGGGAACCATAGGAACAGAGTGCCATAAGAGTCTGAAAGCAGGTACTTGTCACTCTAATAACCACTGCCCAGAATGGTGTCTTCATGTGCGAAGACATATGGAACAAGTCTCATTTTAAAATGTGTCTTCTTAGACATAAATAGTGGTCATCTGATATTGCGTTTTTTGTTTCCATTAACACAATCTATTAAAGAATTTCATGTAGATCCCATATGGCATAAATCAGTTTGAGTGTTCGTGTGAATAAATCTTCTACTTTCTTGTTAGGAATCTCTTTTGGGCTGAAGAACAACGTAGCAAGCTCAAATACATTTTAGGACATTGAACTTCACAAACATTTATCAGGCAAGAACAAACTTAGCAAAGGAAGTGAAGCTTCAAATGATCTGTAAAAGTTGCTGTTGCTTTCCAGAATAAACGTACCTTTATTGTTACATCAATTCAGAACCAAATACTCTGGTCTATTTGGGATGTTATTTTATTGAACTAAATTTAATTAGGAGATATAGGTAGGGGGATAGTTTAGGAATCTTAGCTTTTCCATAGAGTTTATTGAAGGATTAGGAATATAAATAAGTTTACGGTAAAGTAGAGGTCATGTGTTTTTCCTTAGAATTACTGAATACTCCAAGAATTCCTACATAGGATAGATCTTCCATAAGGTTAAAGTTGTTAGGCCCTGAAAAGTTCAACTGTTTTTGCCAAAGCCTTGTTCATGGAGAGGATGATTCAGGGCTAGCCACAAAAAATAATTGAATAGAAAAAAACTTCAAGCATATGTTATTTGGTTTAGCATATTGTTGCACATCACTATTTATTTTGTCATCAAAATTTCAAGTTGAAACCTCTGTTAATGATAGATTGTATAATATGGTTGAAGCTTCATGTCTTCTGTACCAACTTCATTCAGCAGGTTGATCAGAAATTTTAAGTTCATACGAGATTGCGGCAAAATGAGTGACCTGGTTTGTATGACCTGATAAAATTTTGGAATTTAGGACTAGTATGCCATCTGATGGCTGCTGTTTCACAACCTTCATTTAGATTGCACTACTACATTGATGATGTTGGCCTTGCCTTAAAATGTCCCAAATGCCTCCGCTCAACATGTTCTCATGTTCATTGATGTAGAACTTGTTACCTTCTAGTAAGGCTTTAAAAATTGGATGATGATATATTGTGTGTTTCCCCAAAATTAGATGGAGTGTAGGTGTATTGCCATTATATTTCATGGTGAAAAGAAAAGACGAAGATAATTTTATATCCAGACAGTACTCTACTGTAGTTTCTCAAGGAGGTATTATTTAGTGCACCTCCATAGTGACTGAAATCCTATTACTTGGCTCAGCAATCCACTGAATTTGCCTGGTTTTGTTTATATCATTCTTCTGGGATGAAAAATAAATATTGATTGGTTGCTGGTGTCAAACCTCCTTTTTAGTTTTTCAGCTGTGAGTATTGTCATTTTTTAGGAAAGTGCACTACAGTTTATTTCACAAATGAACCTTGAACTCATCTAAACATTCTTGTTGATCTAATAATTGATGTTTATGAGCTTTAAAAAAAATTAAATTCTTATCTTAAAGATAGAACCTTATTTCTTTGGATGATTTTTTACGAGTTATCATTTGATATTCAGTGAATCAGGGGAAGAGGACAGTGCTGATGGCATACCAGCTTGTGTGTGTGTTATTCAATGAGCCCATGATTTGTGAATTATTTGTGGAAAAGGCCAAGCAGCCATTTCTAGTTCAGCTATTGGGAAAAGAGGCCTAAAAAGCTTTTCCTGATGTTTTAGTAAACTCTGTACAGCTCCACCAGGAACTTGTTAAGCTATCAAGCATCATGTGCATTTTGTGCTGTGAAATATGATGTCTATCTTCAAGTAAATACAACAGTTCATTCAAGCAGGTGATATTGACGCTTGGATATCCAGCTCTAGTTGGGATCGTATGAATTTCATTTGTGAGATATAGACTGTTTAGTTGGGACCTCTATCTGATGTTCGCATTAGTGATTCTTGTCCTGTTGGTTGATAGTGCCATAAGGTTTATTTAATTTTATAGCATTTTCTTATCCCTTTCTCATTGCTTTATCCAATTTAATACATGGAATCTTTGTCCAAACCATCTAATCTGATTAGCAGTTGCAGAATTCATAAGAGAAAGTCCACTCGTCGATCACTTATTCTACTGGTTCTGGGTAAATCATGATTCATAAGTTAATATTGCTTAGAATCAGCTGGTAACTAGAGATGCATTATTTATTAAGTTGGAAATGATTGGTAAGTAGGAACAGCTAATAAGCCAGTTTGTGGATTCGTTGAAGGATTTTTTTCTCATGTTCCCAGAGATATCTTTTTAAGCATATATGCTTAATTTAAGTAATTACATACAGTTTATCATTTTCCTATTGGGACAATCATGCTTGTGGTGAAAATGGTCATGTTGATCTGCTCTGATTTGTATTGTTGCTATCAAATATATGTAATTGTCATGGCTAAATCAGAATCGACCAATGAATAATCATCATGTGACTACTACATCTATACATCTATTCATTGCCATTAGACTTGTCATCTCTCTTCGTCTGCCAACAAGTTCTTTGGCATGCTCAGAGAGCCCTTGCTGCAATGGCAAACAAGGTGTGATTACATTAAAAAGAAAATAGAAGTAGATATTTAGGGTGCCTATGTTTCTTAATTAATGTATGTTTGGTTTATATTTATGTTTTCTCTACTAGCATTAACATATGCAATGTGAGTAATGAAATTGAAAATGAAAGAATAATTAATAGATGGTCATGGTTCTATTAACTAAACTTACTTAGATTAGATAAAGTGTTTTCTCTTTGTAGAAATTAGATGAAATGTTTAACAGATGGTTGTTATTAGAAGGAACAATCATATGCAATGATTTATCAATCTATTGGATATACACAAAGAAACATATCTTTCTTTATTAATTGTATAAAAAGACAAAAGGACTACATAGGGTGACAAAAAATTTGACCACAAATTTGAAAACAATATGTAGGTCATGATTTCCTTGAGAATGGATAGTTAGTATTCAATTGAGGGTTTTGCCTTCATATTATGGATAGTCTCATTCATCAAATATAACTTCTAACCCTCTTCAACTATTTAAGTCTGCTTCCCCCTTTCCTCCTCCTTTGACAGACACATAAGAAAAAAAGAAAAGAAAGCAAATAAAGAACAATATAGATATAGTGCCTAGTGATCACTTTTCTATCCTACTGTAGCTGATTTGAAATAATTAGCCACCACTTATTTTAAGTGAAGTTGGTTTTTACAATATCTAGTATTTTGCTATATATTGTGTTTAGTAGGGTTTGAACTAGATCATGATTGACCCTTAATACCAATCTACATTAATCAATTCCTAAAAGCTAGCATGATGTAATGAATCATTATATTTGTAGATACACTCTCTCACTAACAGTATTTAGGCACCTCCACTTGTCTAGATCACATGAAGATTTTATATCCTTTTCTCTAATTTAGAATTAATTGTTGTAGTTTGATTGAAAAGTAATGAATTAGCCTGTTCTAGAAAAGCCAAATAATCCAATTGCAGTCTCATTGAAACAATCAACCATTTTCGCGTAAAACTATCATGTATAACTTGAATAGATGATACAACCATTCATGTCATTCAACTAATTGCCCAGTAGTACAGTTTGTGCTATAAATCCATGCCTTCTCAATGGCTAGCTAATTTTCACATGACATTATAGTCTAAACTAGCCAAAATTACATTCAAAAAAATGGAGATATGCTTTCCTTTTATTCTTGAATATTTCTAGCTATGCCTAACAACACTTGAAATGGGAATTCAATGATGGCCATGACTTCAAATCTAGGATAAGAAAACATGCAACAAATAGGCAAATTTTCACACTATGATGGTTAATAATGTATAATGGTGATGTGAGACTCATGAAAAAGTATGTACTACCATTTTTTTCCCTTGTAGGGAAAGCTCTCGAAGTGCCTTTTCAATGGACCGGTTTACCTTAGGTGCTATAATTAGCTGAAGATTATTTCAAGGCTTATACTATTGCCCTTGTCAAATGGACAACTACAATTTTTTAACCATTTAATCAATTTAGTTGAAATAAATAAAAATTAATAAATGATTTGCTAACATGGTTTATCATGTTTATTAATATATCTTTTCTTAATGCAAATGTATTCTTCACATGCTTAGCTCATGTTCATATCCCTCTAGAGATTTTTTTTTTTTTCAAGAGAAATAAAAGATTCTAGACCATATGTCCTATTTGCTTTTCGTTCTTAAGGTTCCATTATCCCCCATACTGCCTAGGTAGACCTTGAATGACATGGTGGAAATAGAGAAATTATCGGTTGGACTAAGTCCATCAGCTTAGACGGATTACTCTGGCTACAAACCAACATACATACAAAGAAAAAAGGAAAGAGAAAAAACGAAGCAATTCAGGCATGCATGTTAGTTTATGGTTGGACTAGTCCATCGTTAAGCTGGTGGATCTGGTCCAATCAATAAACATTCGTGCCCAAGGCAATGCGTTTTGTTTTTGAGTTGCCGATTACCGATGGAGAGGAGGCTATGCACATAGAATAGCCAGACGCCCAGTCATTCCGAAGAACACTTGCCCCCCCCCCCCACCTCCCCCGTCTTACCGCGGCTGCTGGCACGAAGTTAGCCGGGGCTTCTTCCTCGAGAGTTGATGGTTGACCGCCGCCCCCCTTGTCCTGTCCTGGGGGCTCTCCAGCCGGGGAGGGCCAGCAGCAGAGCAGTTCTTCGGGTCCGGGGTGTAAAACGGGGTTCGGGAGTGCCCCCTGAAACTTGTTGCTTCTCCTCAGTTTCTCCTCAGTTTTAGAGAGAAAGAGCTAGGAGTTACCCAGGCGGCTGAGCCATCTAAGCATGAGCAATATAAGCGGATGTTGCTTCCACATGAAGAAGGTTCTTTCTGATCAATCAAAGTGCTAGCCGCCTCTCTAAGTCCTGGTTGCTGCATCTCTTTTGGAGAGACAGTTGAGTTTCCGGGTGACTTACATTTATTTATATGACATGAGACAAATTTAAACCTAACAGGCTCTCTTATAAAACTTTTAGTAGAGCACCTGCCATCTATGTTGTTCATGCTGAATGACGTCACCAGCCTCTGTCATCATCATTTTCTCCCACACCTTTTTTTTTCTGGAGTTGGAGCAAATGATACTACACTTGCACAATCACACTTATGTTATTGGATCCCTCTTTACCTCTAGCTCTAGAGTCCGTGGTCTTCTTTTTGATTCCTTCGGTGGTTCTCTTTCTTCTGGCTGAAAATATGAGTGCTCTCTGCTGAATTAGACGGCATCCATTTTACGCACCCCAATCATTTTTAATAATTTTAGGGGTTTTGTTTGTTGTAGTAAAGTGCTTCTTGAAATGTGTAGAGTAATTTTTTAAATTTCTCCCTACCATCCACCAAGGATGTGCAGGGGTTGAATCGGATTAGTTTGGAGCTAAATCCAAAACTGAAACCGAACTTATCATCTACAAAAATAGTTTGAAATCAATCCTAAAATTTCTGTTCGGTTCCACTGAAGGACCAAGGCGAATATGACTGCTAGTTTTACCTTGATGAATAATAAGATGAAGGGATGTCCCATACATTTAAAGTAGAAGATCGTTCAACTTATCGAGATCATCTTCTAATTGGCGATGCCTTCAACACAAACATCAGAAATCTCTATTGCAAAGCTATCTTCCATGTTTGGATACGAAGATCCACCATCTAGCAAGGAGGATGAGTATCCTATAGGTACTCAAAATTCCTCTCTTCGGCTCTTCAAAGTTGAAGCTGGAATTGAGATCCTTGTATACGATGCGACCATCGATGCAGAAAAGCGCTAAATGACTAGCTAAACCACTTAGAGACCTACTTTATTATTTAAGGATATATTAGAGTCCAAAAGGTAAATTTTGCCCCCTCAAACTTTCTAACCATGTTTTTTTTAGTAAAATTCATACATAAGGAACAGCAATATCTATAATCTGACTTAGAACAAAATTAAGGGTTTAATTAAGAAGCAATTATATCTAATCAGTCGCAAGAAGGATCGGTGGATCAAGTGGCAGTATTTGCAGTCGAAGTATAATCAATCTATCCAAAATTACACCACCAAGTTCCACAAGCAAGCTATCTCACTCGAAATCTTCATCAATGGTCATGCAATCTTCATGAAGTACGTTGGAGGTCTTCAAGAGAATATCAAAAATGAGCTAAAACTCTTCAAAGTTGAAGATATCAATGAAGCTAGTGTGAAGGCAATGGGGATTGAGAAGAAGAATCAATCTAGAAAAGGCAAGAAGGGTGGCAAGTTCAAGAAAAATGGCAAAAAACTAGGTTAGAAAGGGGAGCAAAGCAGGAAGCACGTTAACATGACTCAAGAACATTATTGCAACCATTGTAATATTTGTGGACGCACCAAGAAGTGTTGGAAGTTTCATCTCGAGTTGCAGCCAAAAAGAAAGAATTGAAAGGATGAGAATTATAAGAAGAAAGGGAGGCAGTCCTCAATGTTATAGAGGTTGAGGAGCTACCTAAGCTTGAGCAAGTAGACTTAAAACTGAGCTTGATGGCAAGAAAATCAGAGACTATAGTTGAGGTAGATCTAGAGGTGCGAGAGGAGATCTTTTACTTAAATATCTGGATGACATTGATATCATCGAAGCTATTGTAGATTCTAGAAGCCAAAAGAATTTCATCTCTGAAAATTTAGTTTTGAAACTAGGGTTGCAAACCAAGGCTCATCCATGTTCTTACCCTCTTCGTTGGATTCAAAAAGATATCAAGTTGAAGATCACCAAGCAGTGTACTTTCAAATTCACCATAACTGAGAGATAAATTAATGAGATGACATACGAAGTAGTACTTTTAGATGTCTGTATATCATCCTTGGGAGCCCGTACCTTTGGGATTAAGATGCAGTCTTCTACAGGCGAAAGAGGAAGTATTGTCTTAAAAAGAATGGAAAGGAATTTATGATCAATGCCTCCAAAATATAAGAAAATATAGATCTTGCAATCGCAGCCTAGGCAAACGACTTGTTATTGTCTGCAACAAGTGTGCAATGATAATACAAGAAGCCAATACCACTCATGTGAGACTACACTCTCAGTCTTTGGTTCCATCGATTGATCAACTAAGATCAAGATCGAGGGAAAGTTAATGTCATCATCTTTAATGAGAAAAGGTGGAAAGAAGAGTCCTGACCACAAAGTCCAGGTGCAGCAGTGGGACAAGTTGTTTGTTGAGATTCGGGAGCAGAGAAGAGAAAGGCCATAAGCATCTTTGAGCAAAACTAAGTGGTTTAGCCATAAGATAAGGAAGCAAGCATTTTTTCATCTTTAGTTCTAATTTAGCAGGAGATATATTTACAAAAATTCGGAGAGTTCTAATCTAGAAGGATCACTAGACTCCATGTGGACTATTTTCCACTACGAGTAGAGTCGGATAGGATCTAGGTGTGAGATCCACTATAAAGCCAAGTCGCGAATCTAGGGTGGCCTATCCGACGATGAGCAGGTGGAGCTTAGAGCCATGCTGACCAGACATCACTCCCTTGAAACAGTAGAAGGTCTTCTGGAGACAGAAGCCCCGCATTTAGTGGATTCGGAAAGGTGACTGGAACACAAGGTTCCTCCATCAGTCAACTATCATCCAGAGGCAGAGGAACAAGGTTGGCAGAATCAAGGATAGCGGTGGTCAAGTGACTGAGGACTCCGATACCATTAGACAAATTTTGGAGCAGTTCTTCAGGTTGAGGTGGACTGATTCGGGGGTGTTTCAGGTTGGGGAGCAATCCCAGAGCTAGAGGCTCGAGTCTCCGAGGCTAAGAATTCGGAATTGTTCAGTCCGGTGTCGGCGGAGGAGGTTCATGATCCACTCTAGTCCTTAGCTGAGGACAAAGCCCCAGGCCTGGATGGCTTTTTCCTAGTGTTCTTCAGGAGGTATTGGCACATTATTGGGCAGGAGGTTTTGGCAGGATATAGCAATTTTTCCTGTCAACGACAATGCTGGAGGATTGGAAGAGAACTTTTATCACATTGATTCCAAAGAGGTAGGATCCTACGGAGCCCGATCACTTTCGGCCGATTAGTCTATTATTACCCTCTACAAGGTAGTGGCGAAGATTTTGATTCGGAGGATGAGGGAGATCTTGCCTATGTTAGTATGTCCGGAGCGGGGGCTTTCGTTGGGGGCCGATCTATTTTCGATAATGTGCTCATCACACAGGAGTTTATGTCTGACCTCCAACGAGCACTAGGATAGACGAGCCTGATGGGAGTCGTGTTAGATATGGAGAGAGTTTACGATAGGATGAGGTGGAATTTCGTGGCTCAGTCACTGGAGTGCTTCGGATTTCACACGCTGTGGATTAGGTGGATCTAAGGGTGCATTCACGCCTCGTCTTTTGCTCTTTTGATGAATGGATCCCCTTCACAGTTCTTCTTCTCATCAGTGGGGTTGAGACAGGGATGCCCCCTATCTCCGCTCTTGTTCATTATCTATGCAGACCACCTATCCCAAGCACTCCGGATGGCATCGGCCAGATAGGAGGCGAAGGCCTACAGTCCAGCACTGGGTATGACTCCAATTTCTGATCAGCTGCTATTTGCGGACGACTGCTTAATGTTGACTTGGGCAATGAGGGGAGCAGCCAAGCACTCCAGAGGGTGCTAGAGGAGTACTATGTGGTGTCAGGCCAGCGGGTCAACCGGGCCAAATCTGCCATATGTTTCAGCCCGAAGACCCAGGTTGAAGTGAAGACAGCTATTATGAAGATCTTGAAGATAGGGGAGAAGGAGGGCACTTTGAGATACCTTAGGGTCCCAATCACAGGTCAGCGTCTTCGCGAAGAAGAGTGCACAACTCTGGAGCAGAGCATCAGGAGGAGGATAGAGGGTTGGTAGGCGAGCACCTTGTTTATGATTGGCAGGATCATCCTAGTACGGTCAGTCTTGAGCTCAGTCCTTATATACCTGTTATCCAATACCTTGGTGCCTATTGCAGTACTACGGGATCTGGAGCGATCATTCAGGGACTTCATCTGGAGGAGGCACGAAAGCAGCAGGGGTGTCCACCTCTTGGCTTGGGATTCGATTTGCCAGCCGACTAGCTGTGGTGGTTTGGGGATCCATTCCCTGATTGAACGACGGGAGGTCATCGCTATGAGGATGACAGTTAGGTTTATTCTGGAACCCGTGAGCCTCTGGGGTGCCTTGATGAGAGTTAAGTATGAGGACTTGGTGGACCCCTCGGTCTTTCATGCAGGCCGACGTAGCTCTTTTTTATGGAGAGAGCGAGCGAGAGAGATGCTCTCGAGTTCCTTTGTTGGTTCCGGAGATCAGATGAGAAATTGGCGACGGACGAGCTGTGGATGCCTTGGAGGACTATTGGCTTACCGAACTACCGTTGAGCAGATGGCCTACTTTCATCGACCCCGACGAGCTAGAGGGATGCAGGGTCCATGATTTGTTTGTTTCTGGAAAGCAAGGATGGGATGTGGATCTTGTACGGGGGGCATTTGGTGAGTAATTGGCAAAGAGGGTGTTGGCAATATCAATCCCGATAGGTGAGGCGGAGGACAAGAGGGTGTGGGGCAGTACTGGTAGATTAGAGGTGCAGACTCAAGATCTTGTCAGGCTGGTTAGGAGGCTTGCAGCACGGCAGATCGAGGGAAGATGAATTTGGAGGTTGCATACTCACCATCGAGTGGCTCTGTTTGTCTGGAAGGTTGCCTGAGAATGTTTGCCCACTAGAAGGGTGTTATCTCGGTGGGGGGTGAACATCTTTGTGGGCTGCTGGGCCTATCAGGAGGCGGAGAAGACGATCTACCATACTCTCTTTGGGTGCCAGCGACCGTCTGGATCTAGAAGTGTGAGCCTGCCTCCGCTGGTCAGTATCGGGATGGTCATCGATGGAGGACTTCCTGACCTTCTTAGCAGAGTCATCTCAGCAACATGGACTTTTGGAGCAGGGGACTTGGGCAGCTTACTTGGCGTACCATTATTGGCTAGATAGGAACTCCCAAGTATTTGAGGATAGAGGAGCACCCCCGAGAGTGGTGGCGGATAGAGCCCTACTTCTTGCAATGGAGGTCCTTGGTACTACTGCATCATCGTCTTTTGGGTGGGCTAGAAAAATCTGGAGCTCCCACTACGCTCTAGTAGGGCCCAGGCTTATGCTTATATCTTAGGAGCCCCCATCTCTTGATTTCCTCAAGATGTATTTCAACGGGAGTGTCAAGAAGGAGGGTCGTTGCGGCATTGGTTTCGTCATCAAGGATCAGCGGGCCAGACTAGCAGCTACCAGAGGTCGGTGCATCTTCGATCAGTCCGTCGCGGATGCCGAGGTTCATGCTGCCTGGGAGGGTATCTTCTATACCAGACGGGTGCTAGGGATAGACTGCATCATGATTGAGGGGGACTCTGCTATGATAATTGAGGGGATTTTGAGGCTCGGGAGTGCCATCAAGGAGACGTGGTTGCTTCATGATATTCGCCGTTTGTTAGGCAAATATGTTGTATTTTGGGCCATCCATGTCTTCAGAGAGGCTAATAGCGCTATAGATTGAATGGCATTCTATGCGACTCATCTGATTTTATGTAGGAGGCCCATGATTCTATTTTATCCAACTTGTATTTTTTTTTTTAATTGTGTGATTCTTTAGGCTGTGTTCGCACCAGCTGTGAGTGGGCTGCGGATGTACAAAAAAAAAAAAAAAAAAAAAAAAAAAAAAACCATCTAATTGTCGAGCCATACTCGTCCTATTATCGAACGGACGGCTCTTAAACTGCGGGGACAGCAGGTAACGATGTCGTCGTCGTCGTCTTCTCCTTCTCGAAGCTCGGAGATCAGACGAGATGCCGTTTTCGACCGTTGGGTCGTCTTCTCTCCGGCCAGGGCTCGCCGCCCCTCCGACTTCAAATCCCAGGCCCCGGCTTCCAACCCTAACCCTAAGCCCAATCCTAATCCAACGCCTTCTTGCCCCTTCTGCATCGGCCGCGAGAGCGAGTGCGCGCCCGAAATCTTCCGCCTGCCTCCCGGCGGCGGTGCCGCGTGGAAGATCCGGGTCATCGAGAACCTCTACCCCGCCCTCCGCCGGGACGCGGAGCCCCCGGTCCCCGGCGATACCGCCGACGCGGCCGGACCGGTGAGGCTCTCGCTGCCCGGGTTCGGGTTCCATGACGTGGTGATTGAGACCCCCTACCACTCCGTCCACCTTCCTGACCTCTCGCCGCAGGAGGTCGGCGAGGTCTTGCTCACCCACAAGGAGCGGATTCTCCAGCTCAAGCGCCATGGATCCATCAAGTACGTGCAGGTGAATCGTCGTCGAAACCTAAACCCTAGTCCCAAGATTACGTATTATTATTTTTTTTTCCAAAATTTATATTGCATTCTTCTAATATGTTAAAAGATTGTAGGAAGCTTCTTGCAGAAAAGTCCTTAAAAATGATTTTTTTATTTCAGTTTTCTGGTTGCTAAAAAGAAGGATTTTTAAAAAAAAATATTTGGTATGTATATAATTATCCGTTTTCGTAATGATTGGGCTAGTTGGTTAGGAGATTCACTTCTCTATATCATCTCTCTGGTTCATAGATCTAATGTTTCATATAGCGTTTTTAATCTTGGAAATGGTTAATTGTCTGATGTGATAGTTTTCTTTGTTCTTGCATTCAAAAGGTGTTTAAAAATCACGGGGCATCTGCTGGAGCATCAATGAGTCATTCACACAGTCAAATCATGGGCCTGCCCTTGATACCTCCAACAGTTGCTGCCCGGCTTAATAGCACGAAGGAGTGGTTTGAGAGGACTGGGAAGTGTAGCCTCTGCGAGGTCTGGTCTGAGGAGATTTTGATCAATGAAACGGTGCATTTTTCTGCAATTGTTCCATTCGCAGCCTCATATCCCTTTGAAATGTGGATTGTACCTCGGGATCACTCCTCTCATTTTCATGATATAGATGGTGAGAAGGTAAAAGCATTTTCTTCTTCTCTATATTCTTTCTCTTCATGCATATGATGGGTGAATTGACTTTTTGTTGGTTGACAATTTTATATTGTTTCTTTAGACTTACTTAAGAATGCATTTTATATAATTCATTGGATCCATTCAACAAATTTACCTTTTATAAATCAAGAAACTGAACATATATGAAGATCCATTCTACAAATTTACCATTTATAAAATCTGATTTTAGATCAAGTAAGAAGAGATTACATGGAATCCGCCTTATTTGTGGAGGAAAAAGAAAATAAAGGAAGCATAGTACTGAAGGTTGTAAAAATTGTGGATGGGGTTGTCCCAGTTTTTCTATGGAGTGGGATGCCCCACATACTGATGCTGGGGATGGTGGATGTCCCATCATGTCCTGGTCCATTCGCTAACTCGTCCTGTCCCGATAGTTGTGATGATGCCTTGTTCTAATACTCAACATAGTGGAATACCATGTTATCTCACTGATATTTAAACTTTATGCTAGCACTACTACTAAATATTCACATATGATCATTGCAACAAATGATAGCCTTTTAAAAGCACTGTGGCCAGAACAAGCATCTTAGTAAGCTCATCACTTTCATATATTAATATATTTAGGGATAAATCTAGGGGCTTCTAAGTTCTAACGTAAGCCTAGAGCAATTACTTGACTCCTTTAAATTTCCTAAAAAGAAAACCCAGAAGGTAATCATGGAGATACATAATAAATAAATTAAGAAGTAGCCAAATCCTCATTTGTTATCCGACAAACCTCACTATGTTTGCTACACTTGTATGTATATTGTCCTTCACCTTAAGGTGGGCTCTCATTTTATCACCACCCCTCTGTTCTGGAGTTTGCAGAATGGATCATGATGCTACTGATATATAGTGAGAAATTGAGCAACAGGTAATTACAATCCTGAAGCTTTATGTAGAAAAACACACTAATGACTAACTATGCAGGCTTTCAACAAGTTTCAGGATATTAATCAGTGAGACTGTGACATATGTATCTTGATTAAACAAATTGTAGTGGCACTGGTGTGCCTTTAAGTTATTTGTTTAGCTTAGTCAAGCTAAACAAATGATAGTGGCACTGGTGCGCCTTTAAGTTATTTAGCTTAGTGGCACTGATGTGCCTTTAAGTTATTTAGCTTAGTCAAGATGGGGTTATTGGCTATATATCATGAAAATTTAGAAACAAAGGAGAATTTGCTTGTTTACAAATATAAAATAACTTGAGATTGCTAATTAATTTGAGTTTAACCATTTTAATAAATAAAAAATGTAATAAATGAAATCGGTGGTTTTGGACATTAAAGTTTGAAACTTATTGATAACAATGCAATAACTTGTTTTCCTAATGTGGAGGTTTGTTGACTTAAAACTCTTCTAGTTTAACAATGCAATATTTAGAATTTGATTTTTGATTATCTTTTTTTGTCAAATCTGGTGGGTAAATGATTTTGCCAACACGAATCTTGAACCTAGTCAATAGTTGACCGGCATATTTACAAACTCGGTGTCCAACACTCAAACTATTGATGGCTATATGTTGATTCATATCAACCATCATTTGATCCACTTACAGAAATTCTGATGGAAGACCATCTTTTAACCATATTATTCCTTGTAGGGGGAACTAAATTACTATTACTTTTAAGATTTTCAATTTTTACAATGCCTTCAAGCACTTTTATTCTTTTTTTTCATCAATATGAATGATACTATTAGCATGATCCATACTATGGTCTGCCGTACCGATCCGTATGGACCGGTCGGGCCTGGGACCGGTACCGGATTACCGGATCAGCGTGGAACCCGGTATCGGTAGCTTATCGTTGGAGAACCGGTATGGGACTGGTATGGACCGGTATTGGACTGGTATAGGACCAGTACGTACTGGTTCGGGCCGCCACTGGTACGCCGACCGGTACCGGTACGGCGGACCTTGATCCATACTAACAAAATTTACAATTTGTGATATTGAAAATTAATGTAAAACATTTGTTGCATGATTAGCTGTTCTTTTTTGCAATATTTATAACATTCTAAATGGCATCTAGCATATTCATCTAATAGTATGATGTTGAGTTCACTTATCAACTTTTCATCAAATTTCCTAATTGTTGCTTGTATTCAATCTTTATAATTATTAACATTGTTATTTATTTGACTACAATATTGAACAACTGATTTGCCCATCATATAAGATCAACATCATCCCCGATTTGGACCCTACACTTTATGGTTTAAACTAATTTGCCTTTACCCGTTAAAACTAATATATTTAATGCTCGTAAAGTGTGCCCCTCATGTAATGTGAAATCCACGACATTGCCTACTACTTGCCTTACACTTGGATTGCCCTATACTAGTCAGTAACACTTGCACATTGAGAAATCCAATTTTAGTTGATGGGGCACACACATCAAATTACTAAATTATAGAAACATTTCATACGTGTAAATTTGATCTTGTGATCTTCTAATTCTTTGGTTGTTGAAGACAATTCTAGTGATAGCTTGAAAACGTATTTCTATCCTCCCAAGTTTTTTCTCTATAACCCTTTAGTGAAAACTAAAATTTTCTTGGGGTTGTGGTCTTTTAATTACCATTGTTATGTTATTCGTCGCTTGTCTAGTTTGTTAATGCTGAACTCCTTACTTCCTTGTTACCTTAGCATTTGCACTTTACTCAAGCTCCTATTCTTTATGACTTAGGTTTAACATATAAGCAAGATGATATAGAAAACATTGGACATGCATTTGTTTGTATAAGTGTTAGAGCTGCTTTTGCTTAACCTTGTCAATTTATCATGCTTGAAAATGCTTGCACCATTCTTCTTGCTTAAATGATTACAATACTCTCTTGAGATGAAAGACTACCTTCTTTTCTTGGTTGATAAAAGAATTTTGTGTACTTACATTGATATCTCTAATTCTTAATAGTCCTTACTTAATAGATTGATAAAAGAATTTTAATAATCCTTATTAAAAGAATTAGTAAGGATAACCCTTACTTAATAGTAAGGATAATTCTAAAGTAATTGAAGTTTCATTTCGTATAGAATAACCATAGTTAGGATTATGCTTAGTAAATCTTAATAATTTGAAAGCTTTCCTTTCCCATAGTCATATTCCTTTGTTGCTGACCTTGTCTTATTGATTTTTAGTTCATTATTTACCTTATTCCTTTAATACACAATTAGTTGATGAATTTTTTTCCTTTGAATAGTTCAACAAATACTAAGTCCACTCTTTTATTTTTTTTGGAGAAAGAGTTAGGCGAAGAAATCCATCGCACTTTCATTAATAAATTGCAAGATATATAAGAGGAGCCCTAGGAGGGGGTAGCACATCTAAAACAAAGAAGGAACACTTGATTAGGTGACAATTACATTTAATAGGTTTAATCATGGTATGCAGCACCTTATCAAACTGTTTGGTTTGGTCGGTGTTGTACTGTACTTGCATGAACCGAAACGGTTATTTGTCTTGGTATGGGATTGTGTTCAAACCGGTGTGAATTGATCCTTACTGAGTCAAAGCAAATCGAGAAGTTCGGCCTAGTAAGGGCCTCATGCTGGTTTTGGGCCTCAATTAATAGGGAGAAAGGGCCTCATGCTTGTTTCTCCCTCTATTTCAAGTTAAGAGAGGAGGAGAGTAGAAAGGGAGAGAGTGCAAGGATGGGTTGTTCCTCTGATCTTGGTAAGGAGAGGAGAAAGAGAGAAGGTGGAAGGATGAATTATTCCTCCAATCCTGGTATTTCCTTTTCTATTGTATTTTCTCTGTTACATCCCATAAACAGGTAGAAATTGAAAAAGTAAGTGGAAATCATGCCAACATTTTGTATTTTTACATGATTTGATATATTCTAAATCTTAGTCAGATCTACTCAAATATATATATATATATATATATATATATATATATATTGATTTATTATATATATAGTCACATCATCATTCAGGCATGCAATAAAAAAAATAAAATGTATTATATTTGAGCATCAAAAATCAACTCACAAGATCCTATTTTTCACTCAAAACTAAATAAAATGTCGGACTATGTATTGGTAGGAGATAGGTAGACCAAATCATACTGATATACCAAAAGAAAAATAGCTAACTAATTTTTTTTCTAAAGCCACCAATATCCAGTCTTTAATACGAAACTTGACGGAATCAAAAATTTATCTTGTAGTTTAATGTTTATTAGAAAAGAGCTCTATAATTCTTCTCCAACCACATACACCAAGTAATAGTTACCACGGTTTCCTGGCCTTCTTAACTAATCTATCAATAGAAGTTCTTCGAGAGGTTCCCAATTCAAAGGGAGGTACGTAAGGTAGGAAGGTTTAAGGCTGCTAAGAGATATTGCCATATGATCTTAGAGAAGGGGTAAGTAAACAACAAATTATCTATGATTTGCAAAGCAGAATTATAATAGGGATAGGATGCTGGTGCATTCTAGTCTCTTTTTTGAATATTTTCGTTTGTCAGGATCTTATTATTGATGGCCAAGTAGGTAAAGACATTAATCTTTTTCAAGATTAAAGTTTTGCATTTATGTTTGCAAAAGGAGAGATAATTCCAATGTGGCTAAGAAAACTAGAATAGAATTTCGCAAAAAGAACACGATTGTTGTTCCATCTCCACCATGGTTGATTGCTGTCTTGCTCGAGATGGATACTTTGGATGATACAATCCTTTTGGAAAAGTGTAGCTTGCAAGTTTTTAGTATCACAAAGTCTAGGGGAACCATTTTTACCATGAAGCATTTGATAGACCATAAGATTTTGATGAGCAGAACATGCCTATAAAGTATGGAACATTTGCAGTAGAGGTCATCTCCTAACCACTAATCTTCTCATAACATAACTTGATGGCCATTGTCAAAACCAAAATTATTACATAAGAAGAAAAAGGATGTTGTCTTGATAACATCTTCCTGGAATTAAGAAACTTTTTTTTTTATCATGTTCCAGAATCATCCCTTCATGGTGGTTCCTCTCCTAGATTGCTGTACCACCCCGTGCCGCCCAATATGAGGCGTACCGTACTGTATTGGGTGGGAACCAGTATGAAACTTAAGTTTGGGTCAATACGGGTTCCATACTGAGGTGTCCCAAGGTGTGTACGAGAGATGTACTAACTCATTGAGAAGTATCGAGATAAAAAGTGAAATAAACAGCTGGAGGGTTGTTTCGATACGAAGTGCATATCGTATCGTACTGACCATACTGTGGTGAACTAGAAAGGTATTGATACAGTATCCGGTACCGAGGTTGCAGACTTTGGTTCTTTATTGTAGTAGGTAGGGGAAAGTAGAGTTCATCTAGCAAAGGAAAGAAGTGTCTCCACCACAATTTACAAAGTGAAACAAAATTGAAGGTGCTTGTGGAGGAGGAACTTCAACCAGAATCGAGAAAGTCCTTGAATGGTTCAAGGACATCATGCCAAAGATGTTGTGCAATAAACTTATGGAGCCTTGATTGCGGAGCCGTTGTTGGGCCTTGATTCCCTTCCAAAATAAAGTGATGGCAACCTTCATCGTTGCATTGATTATCAGACATTTAGCAAGGTGACCATTGAGAACAAGTGCCTCATCTTGTCGTGGCCAATTTCTCTGATCAAATAGGCAATGCACAACTTTTTCACCATACTTGACTTGCGTTCAGGAAACTATCAAGTGCAGGACAAGGAAGGGGACAAGCTCAAACCTACTTGTGTAACAAGGTACAGCTTATATGAGTTTCTTGTCATGCCTTTTGGATTGACGAATTCCATTGAGTTCAAACAATTCAAGCCTGCAACACCAATAGATTTAAACGTTTTGGCATCTGGCACAGCTTAGTTTCTTGAAGACAAGCTATTTTACATTTTGAGCCTCTTATACAATCCTTAAACTTCTAAGACCTCTTACATTTGAAATTAAAATTGACATTGCAGTTGATTGCTAGGAGGAAGTCCAAAACAGTTGCAGTGGGCACATACCACAAAACAAAATACACCAAATAACCAATTGACATGATATGCATATAAATATTAGAGATATGACCTCCATATATTTCCAGCTTACACAATTCCCTCCAGAAGACTGGAAAAAGGGGACACTACCCATCTAGCAAAAGATTCAACGCAATCAAGTCAAAAGAAGGGATAGATAAATGATGAACCTCCTAAACTGGAAGACTTTAAAACACTTCCCCAAATAGAAAACTAAAAGTATCATTTTAACTTTGAATCTTATATGCTAGCATAGGAGAAGAACCAGATCTTTCTTGCTAGCCTTCGCTAGGCCATCAGCATGCTCGATTCCATCTCTTGGATCAATCTGGAAGCACACAAATTCTGGGATTCTACTAGCACCAAAGCACACTTCTTCCTTAGCTCGATAAGGTTAGTTGGGGTAATGGAATTCAACATTAGAACCGCCTAGGCACCTAAAGAAAAGGCCAAAGCACCCCTTACCCTTACTTGCATTGATATGTACACCTATTTTAATTAAAGATGGTAACCAGCTTTCCTTTTGCTTCAAGTGTTGGCGGTCATCTTGGAGGCGATAGCTAGGACCACAAAAGGAAGGACTAATCTGGCTGAGATCCAAGAAGATCAAACAAAGGCATTTTACAACATTTTTTGAGGTGGCATCAGGTACCATCTTGGCAACAAAAGACTTGCAACATTCTTAGGAACAACAACTAGAATAGAAGGAACAATATTTGTTGGCTTAGTATTACATTTGGGAGATTAAAATTAAACTTGGCTGAGATAAGAGCCCCTCTTGTATTAAAAATCAAAACCAGCTCCAAACCTACTTAAATGCTATTAGAGTAGTAGAGGTTAAACTTGAGGGAATCTCAAGCCCAGTAACTATTAATGTGCAGAGATTCAAAATTTGGAATAGGTTTCACGTTCAACCAATGTTTTTAAAATTGGACTGGATCGGCCAGTTCGACCTGTTTAACCGAGAACTGGTCTTTTAAAAGTTGGAATAGGTTTTCGGTTCTCACGGGTTTGGTTTGTTTTTTCGAAATCTGTACTCAAAATTCTTTAAGTTTGGGTCAGGTCTTTTGACCCAAATCAATTTTAAATGTTGAGCCCAACAGAAAAAGTCCACCTCAAGAACGAGAAGCCCAACAACATTTTAAATAAGAAAAAAGGTAGGCTAAAAAATTGTATTTTTTATGGATTGGTTAGGAGTTGTTATATTGAGCCATATTCATATTATTTTGATTTATTTGCATGACTTTGTTGTACATTAATTGAAAAATAGGCTAAAAATTGTATTTTTTTATCTTCACTCATTTTTTTTCTATTTTTTGGGAATTTTTCTCTTTTTTATTTTCCCTATTTTTTATTTTTAAAGAAATAAACATATAATTATGATATCATAATGATGTCTAGCTGATGTCACTTGTTGGACTGGCCAGTTTGATCGATCAACTCAGGAACTGGACAGCTTGCTGGTTCGCTGTCTGGACC
Source organism: Phoenix dactylifera (assembly GCF_009389715.1). Classification (NCBI taxonomy): domain Eukaryota; kingdom Viridiplantae; phylum Streptophyta; class Magnoliopsida; order Arecales; family Arecaceae; genus Phoenix; species Phoenix dactylifera. The sequence goes on from NC_052407.1 coordinate 12,942,751, forward strand.
GATTTTAAAGGCATTGGGTTCAACCCCAAATCCTAAGACATACAACAGTTGGATGGGATCTTGACCAATTGTAAAGAGATCCTATAACTATCTTGCCCAAGGAGAGAATGTTCACCAACACAAATCATGATTAACAACCCTTTGGTCCTACCTAAACCAATGAAGAAGATGGAGATCCAAGAATTTTTACATCACCAAAGTTAGTACGAGTAACTCTAAGATTCAAAATTTTAAATAGGTTTCAGGTTCAACCCCAAACCATAAGATATACAATCAGAAGGTAGAACGGGATCTTGACTAGAGGTTTAGTCAATAGATAGGTCATTATCAAACAACTCTCCAGCCCAAAGAGAGAATGTTGACGAACACTAGTTCATGATTGACAACCCTTTGCTCCTACCTGAACCAATGAAGAAGATGGAGATCCCAGTATTTTTACATCAACACTTAGTGACTACCCTTACTAGCTGTTAAATTTTAGTACTAGACAACAAAGAGCTTGCACTTATGGGCTCAAAACCTTTACCCATGTGTAAGGCGCCACTACCTATAGTAGAACTACTAGCCGAACCTTGATGCAAGAAGCAACCCATGTGCTCGTGCCCAAGAGTCCAATCATCATTAGGATGGCGATTAGTGGGATCAGAAGGTATCTCGGGGACCTAGTGATTTATCATTTATAACGATATGTACCAAAACGTAAATCATCAAACTTTGGTAGCTTATAAGGATCTCTGTAGTATAATATAGTTTCAAAGTTTTATAGTCAAATCACATAGAGCTTTCAAGACTAGGATTAATTAGCAGCCAAACATTGAAACCACGGGAGATATTGTGATTTTACCAATGAAAGGAAAATCCTTAAAACAAATCCCAAACATGCTACATCAGAAAGTGGTGCACCCTTTTCTAAGGTTGAGGACATAACCAAAGTAAAATCATCCTTCTTAAAAGGACCAACAAAAACAACAAATTCATAGCGCTCATGGTTAGGTCAAACCATCAGAAAGGTTCTCTCGACAATTTCCCTTATTATCTAGTCATTCTGCTCTTTAATAAGTTAGTCGTGGGGGTGACAACCAGAGCTTTGTTAAGACTTTCTCCCAACACCTGCACAATCACATGTGCTGATGGAAGTGGTAGAAGTATAATATGTTTTCCGAGATGGAAAGGATGTAGAGGGACTTGTCTAGCCTAACAACCTTATTAGCTAATGTCATCTTTTGTTGGAGAAGAATGCTTTGTTTCATGAACTGGAATGGCCAATGCCTCCACACACACAGTTAACTCCCTTCCTACAGGAAGATTTGTAGTGGCCTTTCTCCTTGCATTAATGCCACTCTTATTGGGAACAACTTAGGAGTAAATGCCTTATAGTTTAATGGGCCACCATTAATAGGGGATAAATAGAAGACTAGGGGTATATAGGAGACGACTTTAGACAAATCAAAAGGAAAGGGTATATAATTACTCTGGAATAATACCAAGAAAGGTTGGGCGAATGGTATTTAAATGGAGAAGAATTGATAACCACATCCCCTAAAACTAATGCTTTGTAACCTTTTTAAGTCTAGTATGTGATGAATAGGATGAAAAATGTTCCCCAGGAGTTATAGATAGAAGAATGTGAGACTTGTTCTAGCAAAACCTAATAGCTTCTTTTATAGTTAGAAACAAATCAACAATTATCATTAACCACCACCTCATTTATTGAGTTACACCACCATGAATGAAGAAGAGGAGAGCACAGTGATAGTCGGTGAGACCTTCACAGAGAATGGCGAAGGTGGGTCTAACGGTGTGAGGATCCGTGCGGGCGTGTGTTTAGTCCCACATCGGTTATTCGTTGGGTAGATTTTGGGTACTTATACAGGATCAAAGAACCCAAACAATACCTTTCGGCTAGCCATTTTGGGTGAGGTCCTGGGTTGTTACAAATGGTATCAGAGCGGACCCGGCCCATAACTTATGTAGACTAGGGGACACTATAGCACGGATCCATTGGGTTAACCACGGACCCATCGTGGTGTTTGTGATTAAATTTGAATGGATTTGAACCCTTAGCCTGACGAGGACGTCAGGGCTTGAACGGGGGGAGTATGTGAGGATCCGTGCGGGCGTGTGTTTAGTCCCACATCGGTTATTCGTTGGGTAGATCTTGGGTACTTATACAGGATCAAGGAATCCAAACAATACCTTTCGGCTAACCATTTTGGTTGAGGTCCTGGGTTGTTACAAACGGTCACAAAGATGTAAGGCTCGTTGTACCCCTCTTGCTCCCCACCCTCTCTCTCACTCTCCCTCTCCATTCTCCCTGTTACTTTGCAAACTTCCCAAAGCTAAATCCTACATTTATGTCTTTTGAAGAGACTTTGATCTTGTACTTTATGGCCCTTAGTTGATGCAACTATCACTTTTTAAATACTTAGTTATAATTTTTTTTTTTTTTTTGCAGTTTTATATCATCTCTAACTTGAACTCCATGGTGCATGTAATACTTTTATCTTTCCTTAATAGTAATATAAGATTTTTTTTGTAGCCTTAACCCAACATCCTTACATTGTCGTACCTCGTGTGAATTATATCATGTTGACTAGACCGGAATAGTTGCCACGAATCTTTAATGAGCATCTTCTAGAGATCGAGACTATATGCTATCAACAAAACATCAACGCGACTCTTGTAAATCACAATGTAAATTGTTCTCGTATATTTTAGACAACTGAAATGTACAGTAGATAATAGACTTTGAAGGCATACTGACAAACTTTGAAATGGAAACAATGAAGAAGATGATTTAATAAGTTAGAATATATTTATCGATATAGGTGTATGCACTCTTTTTTTCATTCCTGTTTGCAAACTACCATATAAACTACCAAGTTCATAACAAGAAATTCCACTTAGGCTTCTCATATGGTTTCTTGCTACTTGGTTTAACTCTGCTTGATTTTGAAATAACATCAGAAATAGCTCTAAACAGGAATGCTTTTGGTTGTAGTAAATGTCTCTGCTTGACTTACGTTCTTCCTTTGGTCAAACATATCTCTGCCATGGTTTGTATCTTTAGTAACTTGCCCATATATGCATGCATGAGTCTTATGGTTGCCAAGTTTAACATTGTTTTCATACCTTTGTAGAATAGCCATTAAACAAAATTCTCGAACTCAAACCACCATCATCTTTATGCAGTTTAATTTCATGTGTAATTTCATGAGCAAGCATTTTTCCTAACTGATGGATACTGCGAACAGGCTGCGGATCTTGGCAGTTTGCTAAAACTAATGCTTCGCAAGTTGTCCAAGCAGCTGAATGACCCACCCTACAACTTCATGATTCACACTGCACCACTTGAGCTTCCACCATCTTGCTCACCGTATATGCACTGGTTTCTTCAGATCGTGCCTCAGTTGAATAGGCTAGCTGGGTTTGAAATGGCAAGTGGATGTTTTATCAATCCTATCTTCCCAGAGGATGCCGCAAAGGTCCTGAAAGAAGTTGATTGCTCAATATAGTTAACTGGTAGTGTCTTCTGTTACGGTATGGCCCATATGATGGGAGTTAGTATATGGCCCTTTGAGTAGAGAGGAAGGTTATTCTAATCTAATTGTGAGATAAATGGAATAGCACAGGATGAGTGCCAGATATTGTGCTGGCATCTTTAAAGTATCATGCGATAGCGACATCTCCCTTGACCAATCTTCAGAGTCTGAGGAACTCCTAAGTTACATATTTCATATGTATTATTCTATACAAGTAGCTTTCTAGGCTTGCTTGTGGACATGCTTACTGAATAATCTTGCTTTTAGATATCATGAATAAAATTGCTTCCTGCGTCTTCTTGGTTATAAAAGAACTGCTCTATGATTCACTAGGTCGCATTACTGTCAGCATAAAAAGGTTCTACTTGCTGACCAAATCTCATCCCTTGAAATTCAAAACCACCCATCAATCTGGATTAACAAATTTTGCCAGACTCGGTGCATGGACTTGTCATTTAACAAATTCAACTTTATTGAGGCAAACTTCTAGATTAGATGAGCTTCAAATTTTTCTGTACCAAATGCATAATATTGTAGTGGTGAGGTGTTTTTGTCCTCACAGTTGTGACTTGACTATGGCCTCTTGGAAGGTCAAAAGCTTTTATTTTTTGATAATTTTAATTTATTTGGTACAAATTTGGAACATCTTTTTGGCTCTTCCAGTGGCTAAAAAAGTCTATTAGAGAAAAAGTTCCAATTTGGAGCTTTTGGATAAAAGCTCCATTTGAAATATGTTTGAGAAGGTTTTTTTTTTTTTTTTTGGTGGGGGGTGTGTAAAGCTCATCCAAGTGACCTAGGTTTGAGTCACAGTAATGAATTCTTTAAAAAATTAAATTAAAATATTTTTTATTATCATAATTTTTTAAGTTGGTGTTTTTTATTGTTGTTGTAATGATGTAATTAAGAATTTTGAGTTTCATTTTTATGATGATGATGGGGGTCCATTTCCTGTTGATTGTTTAGAGGTTGATGAATTACAGGGAAAAAAAGTATGGAATAAAATCAAATATTGAATAGCTGTGAGATGGATGTTTTGCATGATGGTAGTGTAACTCTTCTTATAAATCATTGACTTATTTTTTGTATGATATTGTACTTAATATGGGTATTGAGAAATATTAGATAATATTTATGTCTCTATTATGATTATGGATGTACGAACAATTTTGTCGTCATTTTGTACCTAGATAGATAAAGAAACACTCAAATTGCTATGGCAATCAAAAACTATACAGTTTGATATTATGATAGTCTTTGTTTCTTGGTAATCGCCCATAAAAATTAATTATATTATTTAGATTAAAAATAATTTATAAATTTATAACATTTTGTAATAATAGTTTTTGATAATGGAGTATAATAAAAATATAATTTAGTAAAATATAATTCTAATTGTTATATTATATCATATTATATTGTATTGTACTATATTATATTACATTATTAATTTATTATTATATTATTATGATCATCATTATTATATAATAAAAATATTATAATATCATTGTATTATAATAATATATTATTATGATAAAATATTGTTCTAAAATATTATTATATTTTTGTAATAATATAATATTTATCATTTATTATATTATTCAGATTGAAATATTAAAATAAATAATGTATAAATTGAGAATATTTTATAATAATAATTTTGATAGCACAACTGATTAGATAATTGAAAATATTATGCGATATCATTTATTATTATTTTCTGATACTAAAAGCACTTTTCAGTCTAATTATCAAAGGTATGTTAAAGTTTCACATAACTTTATAAATTTATTACCAAATATCAAACAACTTTTTATTAAAAACTCTGCTGCAAAAGCTCTAGACTCAAATCTCTAGTATCTACAACTATATCAAATAAGGTATACATCTGCAAGCTTACTCTTGGCAGTGTTGTGACTCTCTCTCTATATATATAAATATTGCTTGTGTTCTTGGGGAATTTGCGAGCTACTTGAACATTTAACAGCTTCATTCCATTACTTTAGCTCATGTGCTTTAGCTTGCTACTGAGACTGACCCTTCTATCTGACCATTGAGCACATCAAGATGTCGAAAGTGTCTAGCAAGTTAACCTAACCTTTGCTCCCATGACAATGAGGTTAATGTTGGCTATCAAGTGCACATATGGTCCTTGCACCTAGTCAGATAAGTTTTAATTGATCTCTGAAAGCTTTTGTCCACTATCAGCATATTTTGTTATGATTCTTAGAAAATGCGTTGAGTGTGCTGAATCGGATTTCTGAAAAAATGGCCAGCACAAAGCAGCAAATCATTTCCTCTGAAACTCTCCTAAGTAGCAATATTTGATGTAGTAAAACAGAATAAGTAAAAGAAAAAGGCAGCCTTAACTATACATTCAGCCTCTTCGCCTTTAGATACACATGCAGATCCAATGAGAGTTTGTGGCTCAGAAACAACAATGGTATGACTCCATTGCTATCTGTTGGCCTTGGCAATATGCTGCAAAATTTCCTAGCATACGGACCCGAGGCAAAAGATTGTCGTTGACTATGCTGAAAAATGATTTGATGGGATTGATGGCATTCTCATTGATGGAGGAGTAATCATGGTTCTTAATGGTCGGCAACAGTTAGCATATACAAATATGATACTCCAATATAGTTGCATTATAAGAACTAGCCTGTGATGTAGCTGTGATGGTCGCTACAACTGTAATTAATTTTGACATCAAGAAACAATGCAAACTGAAATCTTCTATAACAGGAGTATTCTTACCCTAAAATCTTCATATCCTGCCTGCATGGCATCTTCTAGAGCAGAAAGACTTGCTTGTAACCTGCTTGGCAGGTCATTTAAATGACATACATGGAGGTTTCTGTTTTTAACTTTATAAATGCCTTGAGACAAGTACCTGATTAAGCTTGGAATAACAGCATGCTATGTTGTAACTTGCAACTGAAGCTTCATCTAGTTCTGGTTTCGATCCCCATGCTGATTCAAAATTTTCCAAAACTTTTTCATACTGCAGAAGAATTTCTCTCTGTTTTTTTTTTTCTTTGTGAGAAAAATCATTGTCGAAGAGAATATGTCAACAATAATCTCAGTCAATTTTACCAACTTAAGAAAATGCAGGTCAATATTTGATGCCAGAATATAAGTCTTCATGTCTTTCCACCTATAAATTACTGAGCTCAAGTACATAGAGTACTGTGATTTCAGTACTTCAGCTCGATGACGAGAGTATAAAGCTATGTCCTTCTGCAGTTATGATTGATTGGTAACCTATCAAGGGTGTCAATCTACATATTGTTGGAATTTCAAATTCAATGAAATTCCCCTATTGGTAACTAACAGAGAAGTATAGAATACGACATTCAACAAGAAGAAGATAAATACATCTTCATCATCTGGAGTTCCCTCTTAGACTAAACTTGGCTACGCTTCCTTATTGCACTTTTCTCACCTCTCTCTGGCTCGCCCTTCTCATGGACTTTATTTTATTTCCTGTACTTTCCTCTCCCTCCAATAAGTCTTTGAAAGCAGTCCTCAAGCCATTTGTAGATCACCTACTCAGGATCTACAATACGGCAATGTAAAAGATTTTAGAACGGCCTCACTTACAAGAACAAATGTCATATGATAAAGGAAAGGCCAGTATTATGTGGAAGAACCTTGAGGAACTAAGCCATACATACAGAACAATGAAACTTTTGGCAAGCTGCAAATCCGGTTGCAAGCAGGCACATAGGCTAGTCATAAGCCGAATGTAATTGCTACTGCGGGGGATTCTATCGATCAACGTGGAAATGGTAATAGGCCCGAGGTGGAAGTTGTGGTTTAGCAACAGAAACCATTACCTGGAATAAGTACGGTTTTAAATCCTGAACTTGCCTTGGTGAATCCATTACCCCCAAATTCTGTTCATACTTGGCAAGTGTTAAGAACCTACTTTCATGCTCAATTTTATAGAACCGAACCAATGATGTTGATGGCTGATTTGGTCGTACTGATGCAACAATACTCTATGTTGATAAAGAACCAACCATGGTGGCAGAAGATGGTGAAAAACCGATGGATCTTATTAAGAAGAGATGTGCAGCAACCACGGAATTCCAAAAACCAACAGAGAAAATAGGTAGACATATGTTTGGAAAGCAAATTCAATATATACTAGTTGATAATAGTGCGGTAGTTAATATTATGCCAGCCATGAGGAAGTTAGAGAAGAAAGAAGATGGCCTAGGCTCTGCAGATTTGATGGTGACTAAATTTATAGGTGGATCTTGAAAGCCAAAATGAGTTTTGCTGGTACATCTACAGGTTGGTTCCCGTACATCCACCACTGCAATTTTTATTTTTGAGGCTATACCACGTAAAATGCTTTACTCGGCCGAGATTGGCATGCAGATTTCTGGGTACCTTCTTCACTTCGCTAACAACTTGTTTTGTAGAACTTGGATGCAAAGGAGGATGAAGATGAGGTAGAAATAGTAATGGCCAATAATAAAGCTTTTGCGGTGAACGCTGATGTAATGGAGGCCAGACTTTACAAAGAAGATGTAGGCATGGTAAAGTTTATGGGACAAAATAAATAATGGAAAGCCTACTAGGTTTACTATTTCAAATATGGTGGAGGCTAATAATGGCGATCTCTAATTTATACTTAAAATACCTCGGTCGATTGGGATTGAAGGGCCAAGTGATTTGTCCATGTTGCCATGATCATAACAGAGGAACAAATAAAGGTTGTAGCTGAAATCCTAACTAGGAAAAGCCCAAACAAAACAAAAGAGAAGGAAAAACAGAAAAGAAAGTTAATGACACCATGGCCAAGATATAGATACCATAATTAACAACACTGTTCACCCAACACACTTCGTATCATTCTATGCTCCTCTTCTTCCTACACAGGTATACAATTTATTGACCATTGAGATAAAAAAACTACCTAGCAAAAGATTGTCTGACATGGTACTTGCCAAAACTTTTCCCAAGGATGACATGCATACAAGTTTTTGGTTCATTCTTTTTGATCTGACAGACACTTCTCGAAGCACTTACAGCTGCAACCCTGTATAAGAAGTGGTTCTGATCCTAGGATGCACTGTGAAAGAAAAATGGTGATGCCTGAATGATTCAGATGCAGAAGTATGGCACATATTACTTTTATAGACCAGCACTAGACAAAACTCTCCTCCCATAAGGGTTATTCCTGAGTGTTGTAACATGGGGCTTGATAGCCCCCACAAGAGCAGCATGAAGAACCCCCTGCTTCGCCAAACGAGTTATATGTGAAATGGAAAATACAAAAAAAACTGGTGGCTTAGTGGTCTAAAAGGAAAAGCTATTACCTTGCATCCGCTAAGAGCTGATTGAATCACATAATTTCCATATGGATCTTGTAAGGTTTGGAGCAGTAGAGGATTGTTCATCAGTTCATGAATAATTTTAGCATGCTGCTCCTCTCCAGCTACTTTCAGGCATTTTTCTACCACATTGCTGCTGTATTTCTGCATGGATAGGCAACTGTACTTACCTGCTAGTTGGTCCAGTATTAGATCAGTGACCCATGGAACCTTCTCATCAAGGATATATTGCACCACGTAATTCCTGTGCAATATGACTTATTTATTACCCATTTGGCTGTTTCTAGGAAACCTAGATAAACAACAAACTAGTGAAGTCAAAGCATACCCATATGGATCCTGAGAAAGGATAAATGAACTTGATGAAATTGCATACATCAGCCTGTGCTTCTGTTCACCATTGCAATGGCTAAGACACTTTTGAAGTACACAACAGCCTTGACGATCTTTTGCAAGCTCAACACAATGAGCAGTTGCAGCATCAAAAATGAACTGTAAGATGATAAAGTCTTTCTCAAAGAAAAGTTAAAAAGATGATATGTTCCATCACAAGTTTTACATATATTCTGAGAGTTGGAGCATTATATGAAGTACTTCTTTGACAATAACTAAACAGAAAATTAGTATTTTAGCTCAATTTTATCATTTTGGGCAAATAATTTCTACCAAGATCGGGTAAAATTTGGTACAAGGCCCTCAGCAAGCAGGCACTCATACAGGTGGAAGCCTCATTTGTTAAAGAGAAGGGCCAATATTCAAACAACTGGACAAAAAACATCATGGTAAACCATAGCCACCAAAAATTAACAATGATCACTGTTTCTACTAGTTCTAAATTTCAGAATTTGATAGAGGACCATGCAAACAACTTGTCTAGTAAAATGTACAACCAAGGACTGAATTACTGCATGCAGATGGCATGCTGGACCTGCACTGGCATGGTACCTACAGTGCCGTGCCAAGCCGTCTGGCTCTGATCAAGAAAAGCCCTCACCTCTATCATCATTTAAACCAAGAAACTTCTCTCTCTCTCTCTCTCTCTCTCTCTCTCTCTCTCTCTCTCCCCCTCCCCCCACCCCCACCCCCACCCCCACCCCCACCCCCCCGCGCACGATCTCCCATTCTAATGGACCATACTTTACAATCCAGCACCTAATATTTGCTAACCCTCCCTTGCCCGTCACCAACCTCGGAGTCCATTGGCATGTAATGGTGACCTCCAAACTTCTTGTTTTTCTACCTCAATGCACCACCTCCCAACACCAAACATGTTTTATCACCCACCACCAAGCATATCTTCTGTACCTTTGAATGTTTCATGCACTCTCTTAAACATGGCGAGCCAAACCGAGCCAAGCGTAAGCCAGCATGAAAATTAGCTGAGAGCTCGGCCTACCCAATTTGTGTCGAGTTACTCAACCTAGCCCATTGCCAAGCTGAGCTTCAGATAGCCTTGGCATGCTCTTATTTGGTTCATTTGTATCAATACACAAAAACATGTCAAGTACTAGCATACTGCCAGTAATGTGCCCATAGCTGGAGAACTATTTAAACCATGCTAGTTTCATTAACATCCACCGAACAATAAGTATGGCCCCATGCACATGTGTGGGAGTCACATGCTATGAATAAATTCACATGATTTATCATTATTCCTTATTCACATAGGTCAAGAGGATTGCTTTCACTTTTAGAAAATTTTCGTATTACTTTAAAAATTAATGGAATTTGTTGATATTTTATATTTTTATTTCATAACTCTTATACAAGCACAACATGTTAAGATAAAATCAGAAAGTTGAATTTGGTTAAATATTGATCTTGTGGAAAATTTCACAATCCCTCTCGTCTCCCTTTCATCCTCCACATGCATCCCTTTATTTTATAACATGAGGAGGTTGTGTTGCAGCCAAGGCTTTAAGAATCAGGTTTTGGTTTCTGTTTCTCTTCTAAGTAGAGTGTTAGTTACAACGATTTTGATAGTTTCGCTCCGAGTTTGGAGTTTCAGTCAAAAAGGTCAGAAAAATCCAAAAAATGAAAAGAAAAGTTATTTCCAATCATTTCATTGTGTCTTGAGTTATTTAGGATCATAGTTTGGGTAGTTTTAAGTTGAAATTAAACTATGTTCAAGCTTAATGCATTATATATATTATATTTTTCACTAATGTCCATAATGATCATACATTTTATCTAATTTTATAATTTCTCATATTTGATCTAATTTTTATATTTAACTAAACTTTTCCCCAAGCATATTTCATTTCATTTCATTTTAATAACCCATCTAAGCAAGAAAACCATTGGAGCATATTTCATTATAATCCATTTTAACAATCTATTTAAGCAAGAAAAGACCCATCCATTAAAAACCTATTTTATTTCACTATTTCATTTTAATATATCATTTTATTTTAAAATAGGAGAAAAAATAAGTCATTTAAGTAGAAAAGAATCATCGGAAAATAGCACACTTTCTAATTAGTAAAGACACAACTCAAGATTGCATCTTGTCCATTATAACAACAAAGCTTATAACCAAAATTATATAAACTACATTATTATAGCCTTAAATAAAAATGATATTGAATAATATTAACAGATTTTTTTAAAAAAATATGAAACATATATTAAACACAAAAAAAAGGATAAAAAGATTTCAGTTTCAGCCAAAACTGATCGAAACCGAAAACCTTGGATGATTTTTGACAAGTCTTGCCCAAACTTGATATAGCACATGTATTTCTAATAAACATATTGTAAAAAGCAAAATCCAAATATGTAAATTATTGGATACAGCCCCTTACACGTAATGGGATATAGCATGTCAATATTGCTAGAAGTACATTCAAACAACAGAAATGCAACCACATTGTCAATTGCTACTACATATGAAGTTCCAACACTTTATGCTTTATATACTATCTATTGTAGCAAAATGCATCAAATGCTGCCATAACAAAAAATTATGGATATTCAGCTTGAATGAGTTCACCTTTCTCATCGGATTCTATGAGAAGTTCTCATGCCTATAATAGAACATAGCTGTGCAAAGAATTGGCAAGCTCAAACAAAGTTAATCACATCAACTTTGGTAGATAATCAATTTCACACTCTCAGAAAATAAAAATATATATAAAAATTAGATAAGAACTGATATGTATGCTATGAAGAACATATTAAATCTTGACAAACTCGGAGTTGATTTTAAGATATTAAAATTGCTGAAATACAGAGAGCACCAAACCTCAAAACTTCCCCACTTTCCAATCACTCATCTTTTCTATCAGTTGAGAACATAAAAGTTGCAATACCCTGTACTTGTTCATCAGCTAAAATCATCCTTTATGCTTGAGAATCGCGACAATGTACAAGGAAAGAAAATTGGCTTATTCTTGTGGGCTCAAGCATTCCCAAGCATTCAAAACTTTTGGATTATGCATGTAAAGTCTCTCTCTACACACCATTAAGAGATTTCCATTGCCAACTAGTAAAACTTCACCGCTTTAGTATAGATTGTTTAAGAAACAATAGAAGAAAGTCATTACTGAATTTGGGAGTTGGGACAAATTCCATGCTGCAAAAATGAGTAATTTTCTCCTATTGGCAAAGAGGCACAGGACGAAACAAGCATATTGCAGTCCTTGAACTCAAGCAAGATATAGATATAGAAAAAAAATCAAAATACAAATAATTTCTCTGGTGCAAACGTAAAACATGCGTTCTTAACCTGATCACTCAACTTCATGTCATATTGCTGACATGAATCTGGATATTCAAGGGTCAATATCGGGATTTACTCAAAATCCTTTTCTAGGAAGAGTGACAAATGCTTTCCACCTCTCCTAATACCTTAAATCACAATGATCTTTACAAAGTTGAGGCATCATTATTTAATGTTTCTGTTACATATTTGGATGTATATAATATGTAATGCAGTTGCATACGCATTCATTCATTTCTAAGACAAAAATTTAAGGTCAACCTTTCGCTAGACATCAAAACAAAACACTTAATACATGTTCAAGCCCAGCATGGAAGCAATACAAAATGAGACAATGTGCAGCACATTTTGAGGCTCAAACTTATGCCTAATCATATGCTCTTTATGGGTTTTATACACATTATATTTGATCACAGTCATGGGCAATGAAGCAAGTAATGGAATATTCTATCATCACGATGGGACAAACAAGACATCTTGTAGTTTAGCTACACAAGTTTTCAATCTTATAAGTTGTATTTGGATATGATATATCAGACGTAACAAGATTTCATGTATCACCACCTTTATACAGCAATTGAGAAATATCACTCTCATGTCATGCTTCTTTCATTTCTAATAAAAGATCTCCAGTTAGATTTCTAGAAAAGAAAATAATACAATGAAATGAAAGATAAGTACTATCGAAGTACCAAGCTGCAGACAAAATAAAATTTGATAGTCATAACAGTTCCTTAAATGATTAGAAAATGAAAAGGCTTTCATTGACAGATAAAAAGAAAAGAATTAAGATAGAGGAAACTGATAAGAATTTCCAAAAGTAAATTCTAGTAGGAAAAACGCCTGTGTATGGATTTTACAGAGATAGGATTCCATACTCATGTGACATATGCTTTTAGAAAGATAAACTGAAACTGTCACTGAAAACTTAATACAAAAGAACGTTGAATATCACAATTGGGTTCTAATGAATTATATATGCAGGAATATTATGCATGATATAAAGCCTGCACCCGAAAATTGAAAAGACTGAGAACTCTTACCTCATTGTATTCTGGTGAAAGATGATGCAAGAAGCATTCTGCAACATGACTACCATTGATATCTTTCATCAATCTCACTATACCAGGCTTCAAAGAGGCAACAATCATTGAAAGTTGTTCTTTAGTCTGGAGCGTTTCAATTACCTTTTGTACAGCCCGGGTTCTGAAATCATGGAAAAAGCAATAAGCAAGCAAAAAGGAAGAAGTGTTAGGAAAATTTTCATCATCGACCAAGCAATAAGATAACTCACCCATGCATATTGCATGAAATTCTAATGAGTTCATCGCCATCTCTGGTAATTGCATAAAGTATGTTCATTCTTTGATTCTCAGTGCACACTTCAAGAAGCTTTTGGACAAGATAATTTCCAGATGGATCAGTCATGAGTTCAACAATGTGGCCAATAGTCTCGACAAAAATCTTCTCAACATGTTGAGCAGTATTTTCCATTAATCTCTTCTGCAAGAAACGGCAATCATTCTGATCCTTTGCCATGAAATAGATTTCTTTAAAAGCATCATCCTTTGGATCATAATTCTTATGCCTTGACTTTGAGGCCTTCACAATTTCAGAATTGTCAGGAGACAGAACAATAGGGTAATCAAGAAGTCCATTAGCAAATTTCCAACTATTAGATTCAGCAAAGAGTGATGATCGATCAGTTGTACCGAAATAAGATCTAAGAGATCTAGGCAGGTCCACTAAATGTGACTTTGTCAAATTATTTTCAGGAAGACAACCTTGTTCAACATTCTCCAAAAGATGGTGACCTAAGGAAACTTTGGCATGACAAGTTAGACCATCTACTGACATTTGCTTCACACAATGTGCAAATCCACAATTTTCACCTGTCCCACACAAAGGATAGCATTCACAAAAGCCACTGCCAGTCACTGAACCATTCAACTGACTACATCTCCTATCAGAAGCATGAAAATTCCTCTGATTAATCTGCTGAGGGTTAGGCATCTCAAAGTATGAAATTTCTTTGCTTCCACTCAAAGGACTCATAACTGAATTTGTATTATTCTGAATTTGACAGAATTCAAGTTCTCGAGCTGGGAGATGTTGTGAGTAAAAATACTGGTCATGCATTTTATGACACTTTTGATCCTCCATGGCTGACCAGCTCGATTGCTGACATGGAACATGTCTCAGATTTTGCGAAGCCAAGTAGTATTGCCTATTTGCTGAAGCTGTTAAATCTGCTCCAGGAAAACGGAACCTGGAGAACAACTGATGAGCATGAATTCCGGGGTTTTTACTCATACGTCCAGATTCCAGTGGATAGCTTTTCTTCCACTCCATAAGATTACCTGGTATATGTTCCAACTGCTGCTTCCATCCACAGCTGTTGAGTTTGAGAAGCTCTACGTCATCTTGACTATCTCTCTTTCCTGCATATTTATTAAAACCATCTCTGCTCATGAAAGACAGGTATCCTTCTAACTCATTACCAGACAAATTAGGTCCATACAGACTAGTAGATGATGGAGGAATGGATGGTTGTACAGAACTGACTCCCAATAAAGAGTTATAAGGTTGGTTTGAGTACTGTTCATTCAGGAAGATAGTGTGATTAGGAGAAGTTTGGTCATACTTAGTTGAGGTAATCATGCTTGGCTTTGATATCACACAATCGTTAAATCTCAATTTCTCAAATGCAAGAATTAGTGATTTGTCATTCGACAAGTTCAGCTCATCTTGTTCAAAAGAAAGTGCAGGTGCTTCTTTATAACCATTATTTTTATTATCAAGCTTTCCATTGCTCTGAAGTTTCTGATCTGGTTGGCCCTTTGAGAAGCTCAAGTTACCAAAGATTGCCATGCTGCCTCCATTCTCATACGCCTGAGAAGAATTGCATAAGTTAGTAAACTTGTGTGAATGATAAGACTTTTTGTCCCTATCCTCTATGAGGACTGAGTCCGGAAAGGCACCGACGAGGTTAGTATGGGAATAAATCGAAGTTGCACTACGAGATTCCCCCAGAAGAACCTTAAACTCATTGTTGTGTTGTTTGCCTTCCCTTTCCATATTACATTACAAATAGGAAGAAGTTTGCTGCTGTCCAGGAATGCCAAATAGTGGCAGCTCTACTCAGCCATGCATATTGAGAGACGAGTCCTAGAGGGACACAAAGGTATTTGATTAGTAATCATGAATTCATGATTCATCATTCACATCAAAATTAGCAAACTGCAGCACTTCGTTTTGAACTGACAAATCAAGATATCCAAAAAAATATCTGTGTCAAAAATATACATTAAAGCAAGCAGAACTTTGAGCACACTCACACATTTTACAAATCAACATTACCCAATGGAGTTATCCGATGATCTAAGGAAATCCTGATATCAGAATTCCAACATTCATCATAGAATGCTGCTCAATTGCCCAAGACATAACCTTGGCGAGCAACAAGCAGTTAAAGTATAAATCAAGAATAATATTTTTCCCTCTTTTTTTAAGTAAAAAAAATAGGCTTTCGAATCTATTGTTTTGAAAGAGAAACTTAAATAGCAATAAAGCCCCCCACACCCATTTCATTGCAAAATTTTCAAGAAGAAACGAGAACATCGAACAATGAATTTCCAATTTTCATGAAGAAACAAGAACATACAACAATGAATTTTGACCTAATTAAAAGGAAATCTTCTCTGGTCCTATAAAAGATCAAATAAGTCTCTCCAATAGGTTCGCGGAAAATAATACAAAATAGAACATCTAAACCAAGATAATCTCCATTTTGATTCCAATCATGAGTCATCCAATTCTATTATTGATTAAAAACGAAACATATTTTTAAAAAAAAGAAAGATGAATTCTGTTTCAATGCAGAGGCATCGGAGAGCCAAACGAAACCAAATCACAAGAACCCAGTAAAACCCTGATCGTTCCAAGAAGACAGAAACAGAAAACAAAAAAAAAAATCTTTTACAATAAAATCCCAAAAAGACGACAAAAATCTAATAGAAGGAACGATGGAACAGGGCCAAGAGCTTCAGATGATAAGAGCACAGAGAAATCAATGAGAGAGAAGACTTACCGGCGACTGAGAGTGAGGAAAAGATTCATGGAGAAGAGAGGGCCACTGACGTCTGGGAGAAGAAAACAAGAGAAAACGGAGACTTGGGAAACGGAGAAGCAGGCAGGGGAGTAGACGGCGGTGACGTGATTGCTACGAAGTGACAAGGAGAAAGAGTCGCGAGGAAGGAGAGAAAGAGGCGTGCTTTTTATTCCACCGGACATGTCCTCGACCGTCAAAATTGATTTCATGGAAACCTTGCGCGCGTTATGTACGAGATAGAAGCAGGGCATGCATGCACGGATGCATAGATTTGTTATTTATTCTGTAGTTTTTTATATTTTAAATAAGTTAATATTATATCTTTTATAAAATAAATATTATGCTATAAATATAGATATGATGGAAATAAAAATAGTTCATAAATATTATATCAATCAGAAAAATTTTAAATATAAATGATCGCTAAATCAATAAATTAATATAGTATATTTAATAAAATAAATATAATTATAAAACTGACCATAAAATAATAAAAAGAGAAGCAGAGCATCTCTCCAATTTTTCTCGAGAAATATTTTGACCCTAAAAATTTTCAAAATTTTTCATTAATATTATTAAAATAATATTTTGTGGTAGCATAGCCAAATCTTAAACTACTTTGGTATAAATTATCATGTCACTATCATGCGATAATTAATAAGTGTTGTTACTCCTAGTACATGTTACTTCTGAAATTCTTAGATCTTTAATTGGACTTCGAGTGAAAGCGAGCACATGATCACTACAACTATCTAGTGCTACATTGTCTCCTCCACCTTCTTCACCACCACTACCACCAACAAAAACTCTAACCCTCGAGCCCGTGTAATCTTTGTAGGATAGACAGGATGGAGATTTGGCATAGTTGGAAAAGAAGAAAGTACATCTCAAACTAGAGAAAGTTGAGATAAGATAATGTTCCTCGGTATAAAAAATGCATTCAGCTTTTATATTAGATAGAAAAGCAATTATATCTCAAACTTTTGTACCACTTAAAAAGATAAAATTACAAAAAATGATAAACTAAACTGGAAACATTTGAAGAGTGAAGTAATTTTCTACCACTTCGCTTTAAGATAGTTGTACCACCAGCCTCTTAATTGCCCAAAGAAACTAGCTACGGTCGCCCTGGCAATAGTTTTTTTCAAAGTTCCATTGGGCTTCATAGGTATTTAAGTATATAATCATCCGATGGCATGTAGTGAATATATGATACTCCTTGAATATATCTAAATTCCATTTTAACTAAAGTTCTTCCATTAAATTCTACTGCAGCTATAGTATCAGAGGTCTCTTCAAACTGTAGATCAGCATGCATAGGTCTAGAATAATATCTTTTTATCCTAGAGGCTTGGAATATCGATTTATAAGAAAAAAATTTATTTACCCCATCTTCTGATTCTACTTGAGTATCTCCATATCTCCATGCTAGGCTATATGCCAATGTATGATTAAAGTAGGCCTGAAGGCATAGGTCTTTGGTAAGCATAAACCTGACTTGGTCTCTCATAATAATATAATTAACATATGCCATCCATCTACAAATTAATTGGAATAAAATTCCAATTGATAATTCTCTCACAAATTGAGACAGACTCAAATATAATTGGAGAAGAGATTAGGCTAGATAATTACTATAGATACAGAGATTGGGCTAAGTTAGGCCAAGTAAGACCTAACTTGGAAGAAGCCAGGAGCCACTTAGATTAGACATAAGTGGGTGTTAGCCAACTAAGCTAGGTGGCCGAAGCCCCTGCCTTTTAGAGCACCACCTAGATGGCACACTCCAAATTATAGTGTGCATCGAAAGAAGGGGGGCAGCCTCCTTAATGTGCATATGTGCTTCTTTGCATGAAAAATATCATAAACAAAGATCTAAAATTTCGGTACAAGTTCTTTGATGATCCCCAAAATTCTATCAAAATCTGATAACTTGTGACATCATAAATAAAGTAAATATTATAAAATAGTAAATTAAGAACTTATGTAATTATAATATAAATTATTACATCAAGATGGCACTAAAAAGTGTTCTGGTGGCTGGGAGAGGGGCTATTGTGTCAAAAGGCATGGGATAGAATCATAGTATGTACAAATTTTAGTTTTCTTTAAAGCTTTTATCCTTGCCTAGATGGGTCAAACCAAGCTGAAATGGGGCAAATAGTTTTCTCCCAAATTCTGGGTCATTAATAACTTGATGCATTAATGCTCTTGGGTTCGAGTCGGGCGAACACAACCAGGTCACAACGCTGATTTCAAACCTTCTTAATTCAAAAGAAAAAAAATATTTAGACTCCACCATCGGTTATCCACTCTTCCATCTAGGAATAGCTAATGGGAGAAGATAATTGGATATTTTCCTGGTTTGATGGTACCTCAACAATTCAATAGAAGTTTGTGAAAATAGTACACATTTTAAAATTATAGTATGTATAAATTATAAAAATATTTTGAAATAAAATTATTTATTTATTTATTTATTTATTTATTTACACTAATTTAAAACTTTATTAAGGCATTTTCTTTATTTATTTGTGAATTGACTTGTTCTTTTTATTGTACATATTCATTATTCACATAAAAAGCTATCCAAAGAGAGAGGATTTTTTGGTATGACCTCACCAATAACAAAATGTTTTATCATATTTTTTTTCTTATATACTTGTAGTTGGTTTCTTTGATTTTTCTTATTTGTTTTCTATCACAATTATTTTAAAATTCAATCATTTTCTTGGATGTTTTTAACTGGTTTTTTAATTTCTCTTCTTTGATAAACTAAGACATTTTGTTTATTTGTGTATTTTTATGGTTGTAATTTTCTGAAATTTCCTTATTTGGCTAGATTTCAATTTTTTACATTTACATACAGCTAGGTAATCTTAAAAAAAGGTAAAAGGTAGAACATTATTTTTGGGACAAAAAAGTTAAAAATATAACATGGGAAGAATATTCCTAGAATCCAAAACATTTATTTTGTATGTTATAGATTTTGTAATTCTATTTTAATTTTGTTTTCTTACATTTTAGTTATATTGTATTGTCTTTAATTATTCATATCTCTATTTATTAGTTTAACCATTTTTATATTTATCTTTTTGCATTAGTTTTTGAATTATTAGCTTATTTTAATTTTGCATCTGACCTATTTATTTGTCTATTTAATGTATTACTTTCTTACATTTTCTTTTATTCTTCTTCTTTTTATTGTATTTCTTTCATTTGTAAAAAATTTATATGGTTGAATTATTTATATTCTTATCTAACTTGATTATTAACCTAAATTCATATATTTGTTTTGATTTTATCAAATGTGCACTTTACATGCCTCTTTATACGATGAAACCATTCTAAGGATTACTAGCTATACTTTTACCAGAGAAGATGACCGGAAGCACATTGAAGTAGATTGCATTATTTATAGTTTTTAATTAGATTTGGGTATCCGAAATATTGAAAATGAAGATAAGTCTTGTTAATCAAAGGGATAATGTACCTTTTTTTTAATTACTTGTATTGAGGACTTGAAAAGTACTATCAATGTACATTAACAAATAAAATAAGAAAAAGGGTTCAAAGAATTGAGGGATAAGATAGATAAAATATATGAATCAGATAAATAGTATCAAATTTTTTATTTTTAAAATTTTAAAAATAGATAACTCTTTAAATAAAGTCCAATTGGTTTGGCATGTCCAGGAGAGATCATATAAATAAGAAATAAAGATGAAGAAATAAATAGATTGTTCATAGATACTGAGGAACTAAAAGTATTCTAGTCATAAAATTTGACGGATATAATCAAAAATGGTATACTCCTCTTTTATTTAATAATATAGAATAGATAAAAATTTCTAATTAAAAACACTACCCTAAGGACACTGGAGAATTTAATGGAGTATTAATTGCCAAGGTACCTCTAATTATGAAAAGTTATTGTAAAAATAGAAACGGCATTCTCTCACACATTAAACTAGAGCACAATGACAACAAACCAGTGACAAACAGGAGAGACACTCAGGAGGTGCGGAGACCTATTTTGTTCTTGGCATCTGAAAGTTGTTATTATCATATTATGTTGACCACTGTGTCACTGCAGGTGAAGCTTGAGGAAGGTCTCCGGATGCTTGAGGTTTTTAAGGATCATACCAGCAAGACTTCCATTTTGGATGGCTTCACTTTTTATGAGATACGCCAGAAGGTGATGCAAGAAAGAAAGGCAAAGCAACAACAGCTTCAAAAAAAGGCACGATCAGATTCTGAAATATGAATTTAGGATGGTTCATATTTTTCAAATTGTCATGACTTTGTTATATAATTCAATAACCTTAAGTCAGTATGACCACTGTCGTACGGGCACAGACATGAGAGTTGGATTTGGATGCATGCCCAAATATCTTATTCTGAAAGCAAGAAAAAAGCAAGTTACTCAAGCATGTAGGGAAAAAGATCATGTTAATTTGATTATATCTATTTCACTTTGTTTTAGCATATGCTTACACAGGATATAACTGTGGTGATATTTGTTAAGGTGTTTCATCTTATATGAAATTGCTGAAGTACTTCGTTCATTAATTGACTTGTAATGTTTCTCCTGATTTCATGAATTCCATTGATTCTGATTCTACAATCACTGTGTTGTAACATATACATTAGTGAATTGATGATGCTTCCCACATCTTAAAAGTAGTCAAGAAGTAAACTATTGTATAAGCATCTAATTTGCCTGATGCACATTCAACTCATTAATGTGTTGATGTGGATTCTTCGAGCTCCACACGGGCAATACTGAGAATGATTCCTGTTGGATTTATATATTAGAGTGCATTATTTTGGTTGATAATTGGTACGCCTAAACCATTTATAATCCTGGGTATGCCCAAACCATTTTATAATTTTTTATCCGCATGCTTACCTCAAAATATTATATTCGGGAGAAAGTTTAAATGCCTCATTATCATTGCTGTATGCTGCAGTACTTCAAACTTGCTATATAAATGGCTTGAAGTTTCTTTTTTTCTGTAACCATGACAGCATCATACTCTCTTTGATAACTTGTTGGCTAACTAACTACCCTACTTTTTTTCTTTTGAAGGCTGTGGATGGACTGCCAGGAGATGTTGAGAATAGCAAAGATGGGACAAACTGGAAGCCCAGATTACAGAAGCCTCTGGTTACAGTTTTGGAGAAGGGACCTGTCCAGGGTGAACTGAAGCCATCTGAGGAAAGTGAGGCGCCTGCAGTGTCTGGTGTTAATCCGAAGGATGCTACACCGGTGACTGAGGAGCAGGTTAGCAAAAGTAGCATCGCCGTTGGGTGTTAGGTTTGCGACCCATTTGTCATCCCCTGGAGCCATTAGTTCCATTTCTGGAAATAGGTTTGAAAAATAGTTTTGCTGCATCCAAGAGGCTGGAAATGGACAGCTGAGGCAATATATTCTTTCTCCAATTTGCTTGTGATAAAGATGGTATATATTTCTCAGATCAGATACTTCCTTTCCACCGTCGTAGGGGGGTATTTTTTTTTTCCTAACTTGTTTCTTCCATCCTCTTGATAGCGCTCCCAATAAGTTGGGGGATATGTTGTTTTTTCCCTTTCCTGTTTTATTTTCATCAATCGATGTTTCTTTGCTTAGAAAAACATATTGATATTTATTTAATATATATTTTCATGTGTGTATCTACTGAACAAAATAGAGCTTTCTTCTTATTATTATTATTTTGATTTTTTTTTTTTGAAAAATTGGCATTGCCTTGATGATTCAGGGAAAGCTTTCGGACGTTAAACTATGTTGTCCAAGGATTACCTTCAAACAGACACCAATCTGTAGGACCAGAAGGCTGTGGAGCAATTTATGGGATTTTGATTCTGGTGGACTTTTATGATCCCTCAGATTTCTCGCCCGGCCCGTATCATCTTCTCCGCAACTCCTAGTTGGAGGGGAGAGTTGTACCATGGTTAAGTTGTCAGGCCATCCAAAAACCCCCTAATTGAATTATGGCCTATTACATGGATGGAAATCACACGGTCAATTGCAATGTTTGCGTGTGAGATGAGTTCAGGTTTGCTGTTGACGTAAGCTCCGTACTTTACAGTCGAGGGTTTCCGGATAACTAGTCCATAGGATTAGCCTTTGGGACAATATGTTTGGATACTGTGCTGCTCATCAGAATAAAATCAATATGATTCATTTTTATAAGAGTTGATATTAATATGAGATCAAATGATATTATAATATTAATTTTTTTAGTACATCAGTGCTCATACTAGCCTCGCATGAGTACTGCCATAAGAGTCTAGAAAAAGGACACACCTCAGAGGTGGGGAAATAGATACATGGCGAGTCTAGAAAATTTCTTCGGAGTGGTAAGCAGCAAAGGAGGCGATTCAGTCCGCAGCTCTGTTCGCTTCTTAGTAGACATGTATGAAGGCAGCACACTCTCTCAGTAGCTTCCGGATATCGACTAGAAGCGGATGATCTGTCTCTCATGCCTCCTGTAGGATTTGCTCAATAAGCTCCATTGAGTCTGTCTCTAGAATGATACTGCCAACCTCAAGCACCCATCTAGCTTAGGAGATTCTCTCTCACGCCGCTCTGAGTTCCGCTCTAGGAGCACCTGCCTTAAAGGTACGTCATCTTTATGTAGCTATCAATCTGGAGTAGTGGTCTCTGATCATAAATGCAACACCGACACAGTCATCGCCTTTGGCAGACTACTATCGAAATTCACCTTCAGATGGTCAGGGAGTGGGGGCTTCCAAGTAGTAAGGTTAATTTTTTTTTTAATTAAGAATAACTGAATTATTTTTACTGAATTTTGATTATTTTTATTGAATTTTTTAAGCGTACACCCTCTAAATGTGTAATTGCACGAATGTTCTTTCAAAATTGCTATTTTCATATATATATATATATATATATATAT
Source organism: Phoenix dactylifera (assembly GCF_009389715.1). NCBI lineage: Eukaryota > Viridiplantae > Streptophyta > Magnoliopsida > Arecales > Arecaceae > Phoenix > Phoenix dactylifera. The sequence goes on from NC_052407.1 coordinate 12,966,393, forward strand.
ATATATTCTTATAAACTTTTCTTTTTTTGCGTCTGCCTATAAAGGTATTTCAGTCATTTCAAATTTAAATCAGTTTTTTAATGGTGTTAGATGATATATATATATATATATATATATATATATATATATATATATATATATATATAAAAGAAAAAGAAGGGTATATATGTAAAATAAGTATTTATAAGGGTATACATATAAATAGTATTTTTAATAGGGCATCCATATAATTTTATATATGTTGGAGGGGATACATACAAAAAAATCTAAAGAAGAAAGGAGAACTCAATAAAGATTTCTTCTAATTTTGATGTTAATCTGGGCGCATGAAGTATGTCAAGGACCCATTTTACCATCACTAACCAGGATGGTTTTACCATTGGGAGTTCGCATCTGTCACCATCATTCTTCCATCCTCACATGGTGGTTTTACAGCTAAATTAAATGGTTTAACCACCCAAAATAGAACAATGGAAGTATAGTATTGTTTAGTCATTAATGGATTGACGGGGTCCATAATATCTTATTATATGCAGACATATAATATTTGTAACTTTGAAGAATTGATGATTTATATGCAGATTAACATAATTTCGCTATGGCCAAAATCCTTTAATATTATAGGGCCAGGTAAGGATGCAACTTTAGGGCTTAACCCCAATCCATGCGCCCAACCTACTCATCGAGTAGGATTGCATATTGAAGACTTGTAAACTTAGATTGGGTATGGACCCAAGAATCCCAATCTGACCTGACCTTAAGTAGGATTTGGCCAGGGTTAACCTTCAACCCAACTAGAATCCGACCCCAATCTCACCCTTCTTAACCTAAGTTGATAGATAGTTTTGTTTATACTATCCGACTTAATCTAACCTGAGTTGACCTAATCTCCCCCAAGCTGATAGATAGATAGCTACTAAACAAATAAACAAACAAACCAACTAACCAACCAACAAACAAATAAACAATAAATAAATAAATAGTTATATTTATTTTTTATATAGATTACTTATATATTTATATAATTGTGTTCTTTGATCTCATTGAATTATGTATGAACATATCACTTTATGAAGGATTAAGGGCTTAATATTAATTTATTAAAAATGTTTGAAATCTCTTACCTATCTTAAATTCTTATTCAACCCAATTTAACCCAATTAATAAAGTCCAACCTGGATTTGACCGGACTAACTCAACCCAATCTAAATTTAGTTAATATTGGGGTTAGGTTGCGTGAGAAAAGTCGCAACCTGAGACCAGATTGGCTTGGATTAGGGTTGAGGGATTTAGAGATTGGATTGGATCAAAAAAAAACTTGTCCTCAAGTTGACCCAACCAACCCGAGCTGTAGCCTTAGAGATGTGAAGCTCGAACAGATGTAATAAAAGAGGAAGGAATCGGCCCCATTCAGCCTTTATATTGGGAGCACATGCTCGCAGGTCAAGGACTGATGATGATAGACAGATCACCAGCTGGATGGTTATTCGAGGGCCGCACAAACTTGCAAATAAAGATATCTGCAAATTCCTCTGGAATATGTGCATTATCTTTCATTGCCATTGAACAAAATGTAATGATTCTTCCGAAAATCAAGATGTATTTCCTATGCACAATAAGAAAATATTGGTCCTGAATTTTGCTTTGGAAATAAAAGCTGAGAATGATGCATCACTTCTCTAGTCTCCATTTCCCAAAATCATCCAAAGCGGCATCCCGGAGTATCGAAGTCTTGCAAAAAAGAGCTCTAGTTCATTTCATAGCATAGAGCACGCAAAGGTGACATCTTTCCACTCTTTACACAAGATTGAATGGACATCACCAAGAGCACTCTTATTACTATCACGCAGGTTTAATAGTAGTGCTATATGGTTGAGAGTCGTTCATATCCAAACTCCCATAGCCTCACCTTTTCTTCCAGGAACAACAATGGATGAAGAAATTCCGAGTTCAAAATGCGATGCCAAATATTTGATGAAATAATAGACAATCCAGAGGAAAGTCAGTGATTTTGTCCTTGTTCAGTCAAGAAAGCTAAAAAGCACTTACATTCCAATTTCTCCAACACCAATTCCCATGACAGCAATATACAACCCAAAATTCAAAATTAAGAAAAGAATGCGCAAAGAAAAGAAGGACTAGCGGTGAAAGCTACATAGAAACTACCAATATAATCTTAATAAAACCGAAAGTTTTCAAAGGAGCAGAACACTACAATACAAGTTGGCAGTAACCTTCTACCTTTGCTCTTTTTGTTTTTTTCCTTTGCACCACAAGCTTAAACGTACAAACTCAATTGGATTGGGAGGAGAGTATGGCCATCATTCTCATCTCCATGACCTTCTTGTGTGAGTTGGAGTGCTTGTAGCTCACAAAAGTGGGGCTCTTTGCCGGCCTGTACTCAGGAAGCAACCTCCCGGACTTGAACCTCACCCCACACGCATTGCAGAGGGTCTTGGGCCCCAAGGGCCCTGCCCTCCACTGGGGCGTCTTGTGGGAGAGGCAGTGGGTGCACCTCCGGATCTGCTGCTGCTCTTTTCCCATCTTTTCCCCTGCCTCACCTCCTCCACCCACCAATAACTCCACCGCTGGTGCCTTGTCCTCTTGCTCCTTTTTAGGGAGGATGAGCTCGCTGTCTGCAAGCCAGCAGGTCTGGTGGAAGAGAAGTGGGTCTTGAGAGGTGAGCTCTTTTGGGGTGGTGACTCTCCGTCTCTTGCTTCTGGCCTTGGCCGGGATGGCAAGGTCCCGGAAGGAGGAGGTTTTGGTGGGGGGCTTTGGGGGTGGAGTGTCATGGCTTATGGTGGTGGGAGGTGGGAGGGGTTGGGAGGTGTAGCTTGTGGTGCCTGAGAGGCAGTCCTCCACATAGATGGAGAGCCATTCTAGGCTCACATCCTCTTCTCCTTCCTGCATGCAAACATAAAAACATAAAGGAAGGAAAGGAAAGGAAAGGAAAGGAAAGGAATTCTCTTAATATGATAACACACAAACTCTTCAATCAATAGATGTTGCAAAGCAAACTTCTTATGAAACCCATAACCCACAAAGAGAGAGAGTGAGAGAGAGAGAGAGAGAGAGAGAGAGAGCAGTAAATTTCCATGAGGCAAGTTCACCTATTCATTCCATTAAGAGCATGAAACGAAGGGAGAAGCCATACGATCAAACATCAAAGCTTACAAGCTTTGAAGGCACACAGATACCATAGCCTCAAACTAATGTAAGAAAAATTTCAAGAAAAACCCCTGAAAACTAGAAAGCGTGGTGTGACTTGAAGTCTAAAAAGAGCTCGGAGCACACTCAAAGGAATCATATTTTTTAATTGCACATGTACACCGGACAAAATAGTAAGATCTCCTAAAAATAATAATAAAAAAAGAATTGCACTACGTATATAGGCCAAAAAGTCTGCAATCAGAGTAAGTAAAACTTTAACAAAAAAAAAAAAAAAAACACAGAAAGCATCAATCAATTCCAAGATAGAAGTGGATGTTTAGCCAGCACCAACACATAAACAAGAAACCATGAGGCACAGGGAGAAGAAAAAAAGAAACACCCATGACAAGAATTTTTTTTCTCTTTTTGTTGTTAAAACAATAAGAGAAGACCTCATTTTTGAATCATTAAAAAGAAAAAAAAAAAGACAGAAAAGAGAAACAAACCGTGGTTTCTCCGGGCACGAACTCGCCCAACAGGGGACCCGCCGGTGGTCCGCCGGAAACGGATGCATTGGAGGAGATATCCATGGCGAGGAAAAAAATGAAGAGAGAAAGAGAGAGAGACAGATGTGGGGGGGTCTTTTGGGTTTATATATCCATTGCCTGTGCTGCGCTGTGGGTTGTAGAGGTATAGGAAACAGCTGCCTCCCTCTTTCAGTGCCTTTTTAAATCTCCGCCTTGTTCCTTTGTCGGTAGAGAGAAGCAGGAACCCCAGAAGAAACAAAAAACGCTCTCTCTTTCACACCCAAACCAATCTCTCTCTCTTTCTCTCTCTCTAATTTACTACTCTTTTTTTGTCAACACGTAATGTAAGAAGACATCTCTCCTTCCTTTTGAACGTGATATTTGTTCCACCCTGAATGGTGCGGCGTGGGTCTACGAAATGCACCGCTGAGCTGGCGGACCAACCCAATTGCAAGAACTTTTTTTATCCGCATTACTCCATAGTTGGACTGGTCCACCCCCTAAGCGGTGGACCTGGTCCAACCAATAACCTTTCAGGCATTATATTACAAGAGGCAAACCATTTCACCGAGCGCATCCTTTCTTTCTACTCTTTCTTTTCTTTTTTTTTTTTCTTTTTTTTTTTGCTGAATACGGCTTTCTTTCTTTCTACTCTTTGGACTCGAGAAAGAGAGCGGGATTTGCTTGCACATGTGCGGGGAGCGTGTGGGGGAACTTTGAGGGGCCCCACAGCCACAGACGAGGACTTGAGACGAGCTGCTTTCTTCATCGCAAAGAGCTCGTTAGCTTCCAAAGTTCCAACCGGAGACAGCTGTACGCGCTGCCATCTTCAAAATTCTAAGCACTAAATGGCAAGGAAAGTTGAGGTAGAAACAGGATTGCTGACCTTCTACCTCTCGGGTTTTAACACAGCATCCACCTTTTGGCGTGTTTTTCGTTTTACAGGTGGGCGCGTAGGATGATGGACATGTGTGAGCATAAAGTTTATCTTCTCCCAAGTACTTTCTCTTTTTACGACGCTTGGATGTCAAGGAAACGGTGAGCCACATATGCATCGAAAAAAAAAGTGAGCTACGTGAAACTGGCTCCAAATAAAAGTTATTTTGTCTCAGAAAAAAAATAATATCAAGTTATTTGTTGAAATGCTGACACGGACGTCTCCACGGATGCATAAGAGGATAGAAATGAGAGGTTACTGGATTGTCTCCAGTAGGATCTCCGATGCTCAAGTCGGCGATGATTTTAGAGGATACTTAACAAAGGAGGAAGAAAGAGCAAAAGAGACAAAATTTCTTCTAACTTGGATGATTATTCCATAATTTTGTTTTGTTCTTACGTTTTTGGTGGAGAGTTTTGGATTTATTTATAATTAGTGTTGAGATATATGAAAACATTCCATATATCTCATTATTTTGAGCTTTGTTGGGAGCTATTTTTTTACCAAAATACCCATAATAAAATATAATAATTACATATTTTGTCCCTTTATAAATCTAAAAATCTGCTGGAGCCCTAATAAAGAACCCTAGCCGTGGATCAGACTCCTTTCCGTGCAAGCAAAGGTATTCTTCGTGCCTTTTTGGAGCAGTTCGAAGATCGATCTCGGCAATCCAACACTACAAGGCTGTTCGCCCAACACCGATCTTCAATCCAGCAAAACTTTACGTTAAACCGTTGCGGCGCCGTGTTGAGGACCCCCACAAACTACGCTGCCAGCGGAGCAACGACCGTGCACCAACCGAGGGCCTAAGCGGCCAATTGATGTGTCTTGTGACTGGCTGACCCTTGGCCGACCGCGAGGTTTATTCACGCCTTCGGCACAGCGTGGGATCAGCCCGCGCGCCAGACCTCGCCTCATCAACCCAATGGGCACTCGGCTGAAAAGAGCAGGCCACATGGATAGCCATGCGCGCAGGACGGCGCGCACAACACGGCCATGGCGAGAGCACCCCCAGTGTGCCGGCGCCCGCATGGCCGACTTTGGCCGGGCGCGTGCATGGCCTCACGCAGTAGCGCGCATGCGCCCAGGCCCGCGCGCAGCAGTGCGTGCGTGCTCGCCCACGCGTCCGCGTGCGCCGGCTGGCGAACTGCGCGCCCAAGTCCCAGTCCCTCTCGGCTTGGGACTCTTCCAGCCGGGACGCGCAACCCGGTCAATCGGGACACGCATCCCTTGTGCCCAGCCCGCGCCACCCGAGCAATCGCAGCCTTCCATTGTCCACCCTTCAACGGCCAAGGACCAAGTCAACATCAGCTGCGGAAGGACCTCTTCTTGGGTGATTTTCAGCCAGTGATCTCATGCCAATCGATGGTGAAAAAGCCTCAGATCCATGTCTCTCTTAGGCCAAATATGCTTCGGACCTTATTTCCAGAGTAGGCTTGATAGTTAGTAAGACAGCCAGGACTCCATTATAATATAACGTCTGACTTAATCTCACTAATGGTGTGCCTTTGCCCGATGTCACTCTCTACAGACTGCTGGTTGCCAGTCTTATCTATATTATAGTTACACGGACAGATATTGTATATGCAGTTCACATGGTTAGTCAGTTCATGCACCGGCCTCGTTCTCCCTATTATGCCATTGTCCTTCGGATTCTGCGCTATATCAAGAGACTCTCTTTCATGGTCTACACTACTAATCTCAATCTTCTCTTGACTTGCGGGCCTACTTTAAAACATACTGGGCTGGTGACCTTACCGATCGTCGTTCTACTACAAGCTATTGCTTCTTACCAGGATCTTCTCTCATTTTCTGGCGGAGTAAGAAGTAGACAGCTATTGCCCATTCCACCACTGAGACCGAGTATTGAGCACTTGCCGATACAACTTCTGAGTTCTTATGATTATGCTGACTGTTGACTGACATGGATGCTCCTCAGCTCTCTAGTTATCCTTTACACTGTGACAATCAGAGCACCATTCAGATTTTCCATAACGATGTATTCCATAAGCGCACTAAGCACATTGAGATTGATTGCCACTTTACCTGGCAACATCTCAATGATGGCATTCTCCACTTACGATCCATTATTTCTGCAGATTAGCTTACCGAAAGTCTCACCCATCGGGTCGTCCCGGTGAACTTACTAGCAAACTTAAGTTAGTTTCTACGTCACCACCTTGAGTTTGAGGAAAATATTAAGATATATGAAAATATTTCTATGTGTCTCTTTTCTTTGTACTTTTGTACTTCTGTTGTACTGCTTTATTATACTACTTTGTACTTACTCCCTTTAGCTTCACTCCCTATAAAAGGGCCATTCTTTGTATAGATTAGGGACATAGAAACACACATAACTCTCTCAATTCTTTCGACTTTCTTCTTTTTTACAACAAGGATTCTACATCTCTAATAAATCATATTCCAACAAACTCAAAATCGTACTGCAACAAACTGTTGTTGATGTAGCATAACAATCATGGAGACATGCTATAACAGTTTGGCATGTGATAGAATTGCTGAGACTACATGTAGATTTGAGATGCAAAACTAATGTGTTTTCTTTGTGCATGGGAAGTTCCTACTGAGCTTGAATCGATGGCCAAGGTGGCCGAGCAGAGTCGAAAAATATCAGCCGCAGAGGTCGGCCGCGTGCTCATCCAGTCAGAAGATCCGATCATAATATCTTGGAGAGTTTTTGGATGCGCCTGAGCCACTATATAAGTCATGAGTTGAAGGATTCTCATCATGCCACATCATTTTGATGATTAAATATCATGAGAAGTTGCGGAACAAGTGTCCACAATTTTTTGAAGCTTTCCAACCGACAGTGTCTGAAAGATTTTGCCGATGTATGATGGTGACTGGCGGACGCGTTGTTAATCCATGAGATAGCGTAGAGTCCCCCTTCAGCCGTAGAACTGATTATATATCATTTCAGACCGGGTCACCAGGTCAAGTCTATTTGAACTCATCTCCCAAACTATAAGTTTCTTCCAAGTGAAGAATGCCAATTCTAAAACCTTTTAGCATGAGATTTTTTGTTCTTCAACCTTTTTTTGCTATGAGTTTGTCAAAGATCGAACGTCCTGCAATATATCTTGAACAAACTTTTAATGTTGACGAACAATCACAATTCATTCTCCATGTCTGGCTCTGTCCACGAAAGAAGTGCTAGTTCATGAAAAATTCTGTCAAAAATTTTTACTAAAAGAAAAGAAAAAAAAAGAGGTCCGAGAACTAGATACATCACTATCGAGTCGCAGATGAGAACATGCATCGAACAATCAGAGAAACTTCTCTCTCCATTTCATCTTCTAAGATTTCTTGAACAATGATGGGAAGGACTTTTGCCTCCGTCCTTATAAGACTTCACACCCCTTCGACTTTTAGCCATCTACAGTTACACACTTACACCTCTTCTTTAAGAAGTTTCAACTATCTCCATTAAATTTTTTTTTGGCTCAATGTTACCCTTGTATCTATCTTCATCAACTGGCTGGTAATAAAAGTCAGCACGTAACCATCACATGCCCATATTGATAGTTTTTTCTTTCGAAAATTATCTACGTCGGTGGGAGGCCTAAGGTTTGTAAGGCGTTTCATGCCAATTGTTAGGATCATATGATTGTTGCCTATTCAAGTGGGTTGCTATTGACAGAGATGGAAAGAGGATAGAGCATTTGAAAAAGGTTTGGGATGCCAGAGTCGCACTTAAAAGGTATAGCGTCACAATAGCTTCTGGTTGTTAGGCGATTGAAGGAAGCAGAGATGTCAATTAGCGAGGGTCTATATATGGGTTGTAAGGCAGTTTATTCATAGAGTTTTTCTTTAGAGTAATTTTAATCATTAATGCATGAGACTCCCTCAAGTCTCCGATGCACTCAGGCATTTAATGAACACGGCCCAAGACGATCTCCGGATCACTGAACCATCAGAGCGCATGGCTCTACCTGACCGCCGGTTCATTCGGTAATAAATGCACTTACCATCCACAGACCCCAGGCCCGCCACGGCCGGCGGTTCAACCACTCCAACAGGTCCGATCGACCGTGACAACTCCCTGGTTCCGGTCTGATTCGGCCCCGTTCTCCACTACGCCATAAATGGGCCAAATCGTGCCCAATTATTACGGACAGGGACAAATCCCCCGGTCACCTCCCAGGTAACGTAATCCCCTCCTATAAAAGGGAACCTGGGGAGAACCAAGGGGGGAGGACAACAAAAAACGGAAACAGACCCCCGGGACTGAACCCTCCGGGAAGCACAGACACAATTGATGACATCATTCCCTTCGTCTTCTTGATCTGATAAAATACTGTGTCTTCTCGATACACTTCCTCTTCCCCGCTCTCTCCACATACTTGCCCCCTCTGACTTAGGCATCGGAGGGCCGGCGCCGGGGAGCCCGGCCACCGGTTTTCCTTGCAGGACTTGCACACCCCCCGCGGCGGAGGACGCAGCCAGCCGGCGCACCGCCGTCCGCCTCCTGCAGCAGCGGAGCTCCTCCTTCCCCGGCTTCACGGCGGCCCCCGGGTCCAATTTCCAGCAATAGTTGGCGCTAGAGGAAGGGCCCGAGTTCGCTGCCATGAAGCTAAGAAGCAAAGGGGCCTCCAACGCCTCTCGACGTCCTCCACCCAGTCCTGAGCACTCCGTCCGAAACTCACCACCTCCGGCTGAGTCAGTTCATCAAGTTCGGCCGGAGCAGTTTGATGCTCTGGTGCAACAGGTGCAGGCCTTGGCCACCGCTGTCCAAAGCCTGCAACCTAGAGGCATCCCAACGGCACCGCCTCCCCCGGCTCCAGTTCAACCGGAGCCCCCTACAAGCGGGCTTCCTCTTCGAGGTCAGGACTCTCAAGTCCAGGCCTCCCTCTGGAGAGAGCACCCAGTCAGAGGCCACGGAGGCTGGCCACAACCTTCAGAAGCTGAGTCGGTTCCAGGGCAACCTGCACCCGGAGGAACCGCTGTAGCGATCCTCCAGAATGATGAACTCGACAAGAAGGTCGAGAAGCTGGAGCGCCAAATCCAGGCACTCCACGGGAGAAAATCGGGACGTGACGGCGACTTCGAGTTCAATACGAAGTCGCCCTTCTCCCAAGAGATTGAAGATGAACCGGTTCCCCTCCGGTTCAAGATGCCCCAGGTGGAGCCTTACAACGGCAAGGCTGATCCCCTTGACCACCTGGAGAGTTACCGGGTCTTAATGGCCCTACAAGGAGCCTCGGAAGCCATGATGTGCAAGGCTTTCCCGGCGACACTCCGAGGACCAGCCCGGCTTTGGTTCACCGGGCTGAAGCCGAGTACTGTCTCCTCCTTTGAGCAGCTCGGCAGACAGTTTGCTGGCAATTTCGCCGCTAGCCAGCCCCAGCGGCGGACATCCGACTCCCTCCTCGACATCAAACAAAAGGAGGGAGAGTCCTTCAAGGAGTATCTGGACCGGTTCACCGCCGCAACATGGGAAGTCCGGGAGCTTGACCAGTCAATCGCCATGTCGGCGCTGAAGACTGGAGCCCGGTCCTACAGATTCCTCTTCTCGATTAAGAAGAATTTCCCAGTGGACCTTACCGAAATGTTCGCTCGGGCCCGGAAATATGCCAAGGCTGAGGAAGCCGTGGTCGTCAGGCGGGGCGGGACTGAGCAGAACCCCAAGAAGAGGCGCCGCGAGGAGCGCGGCCAGCCCAGAAGCCCGTCTCCGCGACGAGCCAAGAATCCGCCCCGCCCGAGGAGTCCACCCCGACTGAGGGGACCGCCACAGCAGAGGTCACCACTCCGCCCGAGGTTCCCACTGCAGGCCCGTGCACCCGAAGGGAGGTATGAAAAATACACCCCCCTCAACACCCCTCGGGCCGAAATCCTCATGGAGATCGAGAATCGAGATCGCATCCGGCTCCCACCTCCGAAGCCTGATACCCGAACCCGGCGCGATAACCGGAAGTATTGCCGTTTCCACCGGGACAAAGGTCACGATACCGAGGAGTGTTACCAGCTCCGAAATGAGATCGAAGCACTCATCCGCCGAGGGGTGCTCGATCGGTTTGTGCAAGGCCGGCGTGAAGAAAAGCAGCCCGCCGAAGGAGCAGCACAGCCTGAAGGTTCGAATGCCAACAGGCCCATTGCCGGCGTCATCAACACTATCCGAGGAGGGGCCTCGGCTGGAGAAGCTTCGGAGGGAGAAACCTCATCGAAGCGCCCGCGCGCTTCTGAAGTCATCTCCTTTTCAGACGATGATTTAGAGGGAGTTGAAACTCCCCATGATGATGCCGTGGTCATCTCCATGATCATAAATAGATTTGATGTAAAACGCATCTTAGTTGATAATGGAAGCTCGGCGAATGTTTTGTACTTTGGTGCATATTGTAAAATGGGGATGACCAAAGAACAGCTACGGAGGATGAATGCTCCGTTGGTTGGATTTACTGGGGATTCAATCCCGGTAGAGGGCGAGATCGACCTTCTGGTCACGGCCGGGCTCGCCCCTCGTGAAAGTACCGTGGGGATGAGCTTCCTCGTGATATGCCTTCCCTCGGTCTACAATGCCATCCTCGGGAGGCCAGGCCTCAACGCCCTCCGAGCGGTAGTCTTCACTCACCATCTGCTCATGCGATTCCCCACCAGCCGGGGGGTCGGCGAAGTCCGAGGAGACCAAATGGTGGCAAGGCGATGCTACCTGGCGACCCACGAGGCAAAGCGACCCGCCGAGGTGCCTGCCCCAGCGACTGACCAGCCCTCAACCGAGGTTATGGAGGCACGGGTCGACCCTCAGAAAGAGCGGGTAGAGCCCGGTGAGTTATTAATTCAGGTTCCTCTACGTGAGAACTCTCCCGAGCTAACCGTGCAGGTCGGCTCCGGCCTTGACGAGCACGAGAGGGGTCGCCTCGTCAACTTCCTGCGAGACAACATGGATGTTTTCGCATGGTCGCCTGCAGACATGCCGGGGATAGATCCAGAGATCATGGTCCACCGGCTCCAAGTAAAGCCAACCAGCAAGCCCGTGCGGCAGAAGAAGCGAGGCGCCGCCCCTGAACGACAGCAAGCAGCAGCCGAGGAGGTCAGCAAACTCCTTGAAACTGGATTCATCCGGGAGATAGCTTACCCGGAGTGGCTCGCCAATGTGGTCCTCGTCAAGAAGGCCAACGGAAAGTGGCGTATGTGCGTGGACTACACCGATCTGAATAAAGCCTGTCCGAAGGACAGTTTCCCACTTCCCAGCATCGACCAGCTCGTGGACTCCACTTCGGGTCACGAGCTACTGGCATTCATGGACGCCTTCTCCGGATACAACCAGATCCGCATGGCGCCAGAAGATGAGGAGAAGACAGCCTTCATCACCGATGGGGGAACCTACTGCTACAAGGTGATGCCATTCGGCTTAAAAAATGCCGGGGCAACTTATCAGAGGCTGGTCAGCCGGATCTTCAAAGATCAAATAGGCCGGAACATGGAGGTCTACGTGGATGACATGCTAGTGAAAAGCAAGGTGGCACAAAACCATATAGCCGATCTCAATGAAGCATTCTCCACGCTCCGAAAGTACCAGATGAAGCTCAATCCAGCTAAATGTGCATTCGGAGTCACCTCCGGCAAATTCCTCGGCTTCATCATTACACAGCGAGGAATCGAGGCCAATCCAGAGAAGATCCGAGCCCTTCAAAAGATGACGCCTCCTAGGACGGTCAAGGAGGTACAACGGCTCACAGGCCGAGTTGCAGCTCTCGGGAGGTTCATCTCCCGCTCGGCTGAGCGCTGCCTTCCATTTTTCGCGGCCCTCAAGAAGCCGAAGAACTTTTTGTGGTCGGACGAGTGCCAGCAATCTTTTGAAGAGCTCAAACATTTTCTGGCTTCCCCTCCCCTGCTCACAAAGCCGCAACAGGGTGAGATCCTCTACTTATATCTAGCTGTCTCCCCTGTTGCGGTAAGCTCGATCTTGGTCCGAGAGGAGGGCAAACTTCAAAAGCCAGTGTATTACACCAGCCGGGTCTTGAGGGACGCCGAGACCCGATACGCCAAGCTCGAGAAGACCGCCTATGCTCTGGTCATTTCGGCTCGGAGGCTCCGACCCTACTTCCAAGCCCATATAGTGGCTGTGTTGACCGACCAGCCGGTCAAGCAGATCCTGCAGAGATCAGACCGTGCGGGCCGGATCACAAAATGGGCCATTGAGCTCGGGGAATTTGACATCGAGTACCGACCCAGACCGACAATCAAAGCACAAGCACTCGCAGACTTTATAGCCGAGTGCACCATACCGGACGAGGTCGAACCCGAGCCAGAGCCACCCACGGAGCAGACCCCGAGTTTGACATGGACTCTGCATGTCGATGGCTCTTCAAACTCGGAGGGTAGCGGAGCAGGGCTCATTCTCACCAGCCCAGAAGGGGTGGTCGCCGAGCAAGCCTTGCGCCTGGAATTTCCTGCCTCTAATAGTATGGCGGAGTACGAAGCGCTCGTCGCCGGGCTCAAGCTAGCCAAGGAGCTAGGAGTGAAGGACTTGAGGGCCTTCAGTGATTCTCAGCTCGTCGTCAACCAAATTATGGGCGACTTCGAAGCCAGAGACCCGACCATGCAGAAGTATCTTCAGAAGGTACGGGATCTCGCCTCGACCTTGGACTCTTTTCACATCCAACATGTTGCCAGGTCGGAGAATCTCAGGGCCGACCAGCTGTCAAAGCTGGCGTCCTCTCGTATGAGCGAGCTTCCCAAGGGGGCAGTACTGGAGTATCTTCAAAAGCCCAGTACAGACGAGCCCGAGCAGACCTTCTGCACTGAGTTTGAGCCAAGCTGGATGGACGAACTCATCAGCTATCTACAAGACGAAGTCCTCCCCACTGATGAACGAGAGGCTCGCCGAATCAAGCGCCTCGCCACCCGGTACATATTATACGAGGGAAAGCTCTATCGAAGATCCTTCACCTCTCCACTCCTCAGATGCCTCCGCCCAACAGAGGCGGATTATGCCCTGCGTGAAGTCCACGAAGGGATCTGTGGAAACCATCTAGGAGGGCGAGCGCTGGCCCGCAAAATTTTGCGCCAAGGATATTATTGGCCGACACTCCAGAAGAATGCCATGGACTTTGTCCAAAGGTGTGACCGGTGCCAAAGGAATGCCAATGTTCAGCGCCGGCCCTCGGCTCCTTTGACTTCTATCAGTTCCCCTTGGCCTTTTGCCCAGTGGGGAATTGATATCCTAGGGCCATTCCCACTGGCCACCAGGCAAAGAAAATTTCTGGTCGTCTCCATCGACTACTTCACCAAGTGGGTAGAAGCCGAGCCCCTTGCCCGGATCACCGAGCAGAAGATGCGGAATTTTGTCTGGAAGTCCATTATATGCAGATTCGGACTTCCCCGCATCCTTATTTCTGACAACGGTCGCCAGTTCGACAACATCCACTTCAGAGAGTTCTGCTCCGAGCTTGGCATTGACCACCGCTTCACCTCGGTCGCGCACCCTCAGACGAACGGAGAAACCGAGATAACAAATCGTACTATTTTGCAGGGTCTTAAAGCCAGGCTCGACAAATCCAAAGGACAATGGGTCGAAGACCTATATAATGTCCTGTGGGCTTACCGGACCACGTTCCGTGTCCCCACCGGCGAGACTCCCTTCAACCTAACATATGGAACAGAGGCCGTCATCCCACTGGAGATTGGGCTTCCCTCTCCAAGAGTCGAGCGTCATGATGCCAGTTCCAACTCTTCGCAGCTCAGAAGTAACCTTGACTTGATCGAGGAAACAAGGGAGGCCGCCCGAGTTCGTATGGCGAGGGTACCAGCAAAAGACAGCTCAATACTACAACGCCAGGGTCAAAATCAAATCTTTCAGACCAGGGGACCTTGTCCTCAGAAGAGCTGAAGCCTCCCGACCTGCTGAGCAAGGAAAGCTGGCCCCCAATTGGGAAGGACCGTACCGAGTCACGCGCGTTCGCCGGCCCGGAACTTACCAGTTGGAGTCTCCAGACGGGACGCCCATTCCGCGGAGCTGGAGCTCTGAAAACCTCCGCGTGTACCATCAGTAGAACCCTAAGGGGTTTCCCATTATTCAATTATTGAACCTCGTTTTATGAATTCCATTTTATAATAAACTTACGGTCCGTATACTCATTTTGAGCTCACCGATTTTTCCTGATTATCTCATGATGTCAGGTTTATCTCTCCTACCCTGACCACGGTCAGGATGCCCTGCCACAACGGGATGCCCCGATTCGTCGGGATGGCCCGAGACATCAGCAAGGAGTTAGCGGTCCTCTCTGACCGGACGAGCTCGGCTCGTGCTCCATCGGCTATGAGTTAGCGGTCCTCTCTGACCGGACGAGCTCGGCTCGTGCTCCTACCCTGAGACGTCAAGATGCCCCAATATATTGGGATGCCCTGCCGCAACGGGATGCCCCGATTTGTCGGGATGGCCCGAGACGTCGGGCAATGAGTTAGCGGTCCTCTCTGACCGGACGAGCTCGGCTCGTGCTCCATCGGCTATGAGTTAGCGGTCCTCTCTGACCGGACGAGCTCGGCTCGTGCTCCTACCCTGACCACGGTCAGGATGCCCCGAGACGTCGGGATGCCTCGATCCGTCGGGATGCCCCGAGACGTCGGGATGCCCCGGCTATAGGGATGCCCGAGACGTCGGGATATGAGTTAGCGGTCCTCTCTGACCGGACGAGCTCGGCTCGTGCTCCATCGGCTATGAGTTAGCGGTCCTCTCTGACCGGACGAGCTCGGCTCGTGCTCCACCGGCTATGAGTTAGCGGTCCTCTCTGACCGGACGAGCTCGGCTCGTGCTCCTACCCTGACCACGGTCAGGATGCCCCGAGACGTCGGGATGCCTCGATCCGTCGGGATGCCCCGAGACGTCGGGATGCCCCGGCTATAGGGATGCTCGAGACATCGAGATGAGTTAGCGGTCCTCTCTGACTGGACGAGCTCGGCTCGTGCTCCATCGGCTATGAGTTAGCGGTCCTCTCTGACCGGACGAGCTCGGCTCGTGCTCCTACCCTGACCACGGTCAGGATGCCCCAACTATAGGGATGCTCGAGACATCGAGATGAGTTAGCGGTCCTCTCTGACCGGACGAGCTCGGCTCGTGCTCCATCGGCTTCAGCCAACGAGTTCGGCCCGCTCTTCGTCATTGGATTTCTCTGTCGACGCCCTCCAAGAACGGAGTCCGAGCAGAGAAGCGTCTTCAGTCGCCTCGGCACCAGGACGCACACGGTACAAGGTACCTATTTATTTAATGTCTTTACATTACCTATTATTGGATTTCTCTGTCGACGCCCTCCAAGAACGGAGTCCGAGCAGAGAAGCGTCTTCAGTCGCCTCGGCGCCAGGACGCACACGGTACAAGGTACCTATTTATTTAATGTCTTTACATTACCTATTCTTGGATTTCTCTGTCGACGCCCTCCAAGAACGGAGTCCGAGCAGAGAAGCGTCTTCAGTCGCCTCAGCGCCAGGACGCACACGGTACAAGGTACCTATTTATTTAATGTCTACATTACATTACCTATTCTTGGATTTCTCTGTCGACGCCCTCCTAGAACGGAGTCCGAGCAGAGAAGCGTCTTCAGTCGCCTCGGCGCCAAGACGCACACGGTACAAGGTACCTATTTATTTAATGTCTTTACATTACCTATTATTGGATTTCTCTGTCGACGCCCTCCAAGAACGGAGTCCGAGCAGAGAAGCGTCTTCAGTCGCCTCGGCGCCAGGACGCATACGGTACAAGGTACCCATGTATTTAATGTTTCTACATCATTTTATCTATTTCTCTGCCGATGTCCTCAAAGAACGGACACCGAGCAGAGGAGCGTCTTCGATCGCCTCGGCGAAGGAGTGCTCATGACACCGACACATTATTGTACTAAGTCCGGTGAATCCCCGTCACGAGCTGACGAGTATTCAATCCATTTGTAAGAGAAGAATCCGGTTCGCCCCGGCAACCCGAGGCTCGGATTCGAAGTTCGCCGCATTAAGAAGTCTAAGTCCTAACGACCGCCCTAGGGCTTGGTCGAATTCTGGACTAGGCTCGGAAAAACTCTCCGAGCCCAAATCCTTGGTATAAGCACAAGCGTTGCTATACCACTAGTCGAAGAACCGAGCAATGGAGCTCGGCAAGCCAAACTTAAACTCAAACCCTGTGGCGGGAAAAGCTGAGGCCCTAGAGCCCATATCCTCGGAACCTAAAACGGATCCGAGCAGAAAAACTTAGGCTACGACAGACGAGTTTCCAAAAAAGAAATGTATATTCATTTCAAAAAGGCCCGTAGGCTAAGTACAAAATCCGGATTTGGCCCTTACAAGTATGGGAGGCCATCCCGACTTTACAAGAAATAACAAAATTACATTAAAGGCTCGAGCTCGACCACCTCGGCCTCGGCAGTACCAGGAGTGGTTGGCTCGGCAGCAATAGGAGTAGCCTCGGGAGCGACCTCGGTCACTTCGGGGATAGCTACGGCCGCCTCCGCCTCCGGAGTTTCTGCCTCTGCCTCCGCCCTCCCTGCTCCCGGCTGGAGCAGGTTAACATCAAAATCCGGAAGAAGCCGCCGCAACTGGTTGCGGAAATTCTGGAAGCCTTGGATTAGCCCGTTCACGCCCTCCTCAGCCATGAGTTCGCGAAACTCCTCCGACTCGCGGAAGAGCTTCACTGCGTTTTGGGCGTTCTCCCGGGCCTCTATCTCCCGGGCCTCGTGGTAAGCGGCTCTCCGCTCGAGGCCCCTCAGCTCCTGCTCGAGCTCCGAATGTCGGAGGCGGGCATTCCCCACCTCCTGCTCGCGGGAGGCCAACGCCTGCTCGGCCTTGGCCAATCGAGCCTCCGCGGCGCGCAGCTCGGACCTTGCCAATGCGTGCGCGCCCTTCTCTTCATCGAGCTCGGCGGTCAGAGCTCGAATCCTTTCATCGGATGCTCCGACCTTCTCTTGGAGCACCCGTTGTTCGGCCTCAGAGGCCTGGTACTTCTCCTCGGAGGCTTGGTACTTCGCCTCGGCGGCCATGTACCTCTTCTGGGCCTCCTCGTAACTGCGCTCGCACCTCCGGGCCTTCCCCCGGTATTCGTGGACTAGGTGCATCAGCATCTCCGTCTCATGCAAATACTGTAAAAGAGACGAAAAGGAAAACATAAGGCGCCGTTAGTAGAAAAACTATACAGATTACATAGGCGAAAAATTTTACTTACCCGGACGGAGTTGCAGCGCGTAGCGTCCATGAAAGCGTTGTAGCTCATGGACTGCATCATGGCCCGGTCGGCCGAGAGCAGCGCGAGCCGAAAAACTTCGCGCGCCACTTGCGGGTTTTCGAGGGCCGAATCGCCCTCGAACACCGACCAGGTGGGTGCGAAGGGCACCCGTTCTTCCGAGCTCAAAGGGCCCGGGAGGCCAGCGTCATCTGGCCTAGGTGGAGCCGACCCCGAGGCTCCTTGACTGCTCCCCGGCTGGGAGCTAAGGGGCTGGGGTCGGGCGAGCGGCCGATCTAACCGCCGCACAACTATAGCGGGGCGTGCAAGCACGGGACCCGCTGAACTCCTCCCCTGGTCGGCAACTGGAGCGTCCTGCCGACCAGGGACCTGCGTCAAGGGCGCCGGGCATGGGGGCGCCATCGGGGCTCTGGAGCCCGAGCCCCCGGAGCCCGCGCCCTCTCTCCGATCAGCCTCAGGGCGCGCGGGCTGAGAAGGCCCCGCCTCGGAGTCAGCGGGGCGAGAAGGCCCCGCCTCGGGATGCGCAGGGCGGGAAGGACCCGCCTCGGCCACCGCTGCCGCCGAAGGAGTCGAGGTTGCCGAGACCTTCTGCTTCTTTCTCGGCTCCGCAGGCTCCCCCGAGAGCTCGGCTGCCCTCTTCTGGAAGCGGGCGTAAAGGACTTCGCTCTTGGTCACCATTTTTGCGATGTTTGTAAAGATAAACAAAATTAGAACATTAGAACAATAAGGAAATAAAAAGTTGCTGCAACTATCCTTACCCTGAGGACGTGCCGAGCTCAGGCCCACGTTCACCAGGGCGTCCTCGCTAATGAGGCCGTTCAGCAAAATCCCGTCCCCAAGGCTGCGGATGGTGTCGAAGATCTCCTGCTCACGCGGAGAAAGCTGGGGGAGCCTGTTGATGGATTTAAGCTGGGCCGGCCTCCACCTGGGGTCAAACCCCCAGGACCGTTCAGAGCCCAGGAAGAAGAATTTCTCCTTCCAACCATGAATGGATGAGGGGGCACCATGAAAAAGTGGCCGACCCGCCCGGAGGGCGATGTAGAGCCACTTCCCGTCTCCCGGGTTCGACTTAAAAATAAAAAGTCGCCGAAAGACGTTGACAGAGGTAGAAATCCCCTGCAGTAAACACAGTGACAGGAAACCCATCACTGTCCTCCAAGCGTTTGGAGTGAGTTGCGCCGGAACCAACTGGCATACCGCCAGCAACTCATTCACAAAGCTGTGGAGAGGAAATCGGAGGCCGGCCCAGAGTGACTCCGAGTGCACTCCGATCCGGCCTACCGGAGGATCGGTTACCCGATCCCTTCGCCTGGCGGGTTCCAAACGGAACCCGTGAAGAGGGAAAAACCACTCTTCGGCCATCTCGACCTCCAGGACACTCATGGTGGACACTACTTCACTAGGCAAAGAACCCATTGCAAGAGAGGGAAATCAAAAAGAAGGGGGACCTGGGAAAGATGCCGGAGAGAAGGGACTTCGGTCTGAGGAAGACTGGGAGAATAGGAAGCTGGAAGCAGAAAGCAATAGAGAGAGAATAGGGGGCCGGGGGAGAGTTTATATAGACCTCCCCAACGGCCCGGATCAGCGAAGAAAGCGCTGCGTTCTGGTTAGATGATAACACGTGTCGGTCTAAAAGACAGAACGACGCATTTAATTAGGGCTAGCGTTTCGAACGTCGAAGCGCCCCATCGGATCGTGCGGAAAGGCGTCCGCAATCGAAGATCGTGCGGCCCCATCATGAGCCCACGACGCGAGGACGCTTCGGAAAAGGTGTCCCAATAATGAGGCTTTTCGGGAAAGAAGAGACGCCGCCTATTAAAGGCACCTCGAAGCGTTCGATAACTCAAAACGCGCAACGAATTAAAATTTTCGCAACCCGTAATACCCCAACTAAAACTACTTCCCGCGCTCCAGCTGGAAGCCAACTGGAACTCGGAAGTCGGGGGGTAGTGTTGGGGGAAAAACCCCAAGTCATGCCATAACGGAGGCGCTCGGCCAAAGAGTGCCGACCGGAAAGGCGCCTGGCCAAAGAGCGCCGACCAGAGAGCTGCTCGGCCAAAGGATGACGACCAGGAAGGCGCTCGACTAGAGGGCGCCGACCAGAGTGCGCGCCAAGAGGTGCCCAACCAAAATAAGCTGCTCGGCCAAAGGATGCCGACCAGGAAGGCGCTCGACTAGAGGGCGCCGACCAGAGTGCGCGCTAAGAGGTGCCCAACCAAAATAAGCTGCTCGGTTAGAAAGTGCCGACCAAAGACAGCGCCAAGGCGCTCTGCTAGAAGGTGCTCGCCTAAAGGGCGCCGACCAGGAGTACTCAAAGCAGCCCCGCCACAGGGCGCCCCATTGGGCGGCCAGCTCGGCTCGGCACCCTTGCCGAGCCGATGCCTTAACCAAATGTTCCACCTCCGCCTAAAGTCCAAGGGACTTGACAACTCCTACGGCTTGCGACCTGCCACTATCTCCAAGCCATCAAGGCATAAGATCTCTGCAGGCATTCGGCACGACCTGCCATTAATGCATGAGACTCCCTCAAGTCTCCGATGCACTCAGGCATTTAATGAACACGGCCCAAGACGATCTCCGGATCACTGAACCATCAGAGCGCATGGCTCTACCTGACCGCCGGTTCATTCGGTAATAAATGCACTTACCATCCACAGACCCCAGGCCCGCCACGGCCGGCGGTTCAACCACTCCAACAGGTCCGATCGACCGTGACAACTCCCTGGTTCCGGTCTGATTCGGCCCCGTTCTCCACTACGCCATAAATGGGCCAAATCGTGCCCAATTATTACGGACAGGGACAAATCCCCCGGTCACCTCCCAGGTAACGTAATCCCCTCCTATAAAAGGGAACCTGGGGAGAACCAAGGGGGGAGGACAACAAAAAACGGAAACAGACCCCCGGGACTGAACCCTCCGGGAAGCACAGACACAATTGATGACATCATTCCCTTCGTCTTCTTGATCTGATAAAATACTGTGTCTTCTCGATACACTTCCTCTTCTCCGCTCTCTCCACATACTTGCCCCCTCTGACTTAGGCATCGGAGGGCCGGCGCCGGGGAGCCCGGCCACCGGTTTTCCTTGCAGGACTTGCACACCCCCCGCGGCGGAGGACGCAGCCAGCCGGCGCACCGCCGTCCGCCTCCTGCAGCAGCGGAGCTCCTCCTTCCCCGGCTTCACGGCGGCCCCCGGGTCCAATTTCCAGCAACACATACCTCATAATTTGTGTAGAAATATGATTTGTATAGAAAATATTTATGAAAATGATTACTCATATTTTAGAAAACTTATGAAAATAATTTCCGGCTTTACATATGTCTTTGATAAAGAGTTTAATTATTTGAAATGAAAATTATTTATGACCCCATTCTAAACATTGACAGCATCTTAATGAAGTACCTTTTCTCTTAATCCTTTTGCTATCTCGCACCTCACCAGCCTTCTTCTAGCCCTTTTTTGGTCTTCCAGGATGTCTTCTCCGATGCAGTATAGCAATTAGTTGCAGGTCAAGGGAGTCTAAAATTGCATGCAGGGCACAGGCCGAATAGTAGGCTCATAAGCCTTCAAATAAATTGGCTTTAAGTAGTAGGATGCACATAATCTTCAGTCTCCTTTGCAGCTGGATGTAATTGCTTCCATAGCATGGCAGCAACGGAGGCCGCAGGGATCCCACCTTCTACACGAACCAGCCCTTTCATGCAGGTCAACTACATATCTATCGTTTTTATGGTCCACCTCAAACTTCTAAACCCTTCTCCGTGCTTAATAGCACTCATCCATGGCATGTACCTTAGCTAACGCAAGCTTTTTCTGGATCTTAGGGCATGCAGGTCCATCAAACTTTGACATCCCATTTCTCTTGGCTTGGAATCTCTGCATGCATTAATAGCCTCTTCATGGCCTTCAAAATGTGTTGATGGGCTTATCTCCGGCATCCAAAATGCCCTATTGAAAGATTTACATACATTGAAAGTTATGTCTTGTCCATCTCTCGTTGGGCACGTTCCTAGCCTTTTCTTTCATGGCTAGATCAGCCATGCTTTTTTGAAGTACGTCCGCATGCCCACAATAGATGCTCGCATCTCTAGCCCCTATACTTTTCTTTGAAATTTATATGCATGTGCTTCACACGGTGCCCATGGATTCATACTATCAAATGTGGAGGCCGAGACCAAAGAAGTTTTGGACATGGTTCTTTAACAAATTTGTTGGCTGATATTAGTTGCTTAGAGGAGCATGGGTGGCTAGCAACGGCCTGTCTCACTACCACTCGTCCGGATCCTCAACAGAGATCAAGCTTGCAAGATCCAAAGAGAGTAGGTCCTGTACAAGATATACTCCGCATCACCCTTGGCCCCTTCGTTGGCTAACCAATTTGCCCATGGATTCATACTATCAAATGGCTCTACTAGACCCTAGAAAACAAACAAACCTGCTCTACTGACTCCTTTCAACAACCAAGTTTGTGCATGCATTAGTAAGTTTCATTCTTTAAATCATCTTTTGATAAACAATTTATTTGATTTGTTGAAAATTTTGACTGGTCCTTCAATTGTCATTCAGATTGAGATCACAAAAGAGCTGCATTTTACTTTACCACTCCATCAGAGCCCAGCTTCCCCAAGTTATTTACGACAAATATCAATTCACACAGCATCAGAGGTCAACTGTCTGAAGAATAGATTGACAATAGATTTGTACATATGCGAAATTTAGCAGTGGCCGCCAACCAGTTTGTAAGTGAGTTTTTCAAAGATTTATTTTCTACAAATTGTTCCGGTTTGCAATTTCTTATTCTACCGATGTTATAAAGTTGTTATTTTGTTTTCTATTGCTTCATTGAAGAAAATTGACTATGAAGTAGGAATCATCTCACAAGATAAACATTCCTATCTAAAGTAGAATTATGAACCTAACCTAGGACAATCATATATTTTAGCACGTGCATTATCCATGCTTCCCTACATAAATATCAGAGATAGCCAATGAAACAACCCGACAATCCATATATATATATATATATATATATATATATATATATGTATGCGGTGCCATGCACCTCGACACACAAACCGTTCGACATAATGTCTCAAAGGACGAAGGAATAAATACCGACTAAAAATGAGTAAACACGCCACAGAGAGCAACTAAAAAATCACAGCACGAGGAACAAAAGTAATAATAATAATAATTATAAGTCGAGCGAAGACTGTCAATGTTATGAAGTCCCCATGCTAACCTAGACGTAGCCACCGTTCGCGCGGATGACCTGGCCGTTAACCCACTCGGCGGCGTCCGTAGCGAGGAAGCCCACGACCGGTGCGATATCCTTGGGCTCCCCCAGCCGCCCCAGCGGGCACTCCTCCACCACCTTCCTCACCGCCTCCTCGCTCTTCCCGGCGAAGAAGAGCTCCGTCGCCACCGGACCTGGCGCCACGCAATTGGCCGTGATCCCCGTTCCCTTCAGCTCCTTCGCCAAGATCCTCGTCATCGCCTCCACCGCTGCCTTCGACGCCGTGTACGCCGCGCACCCCGGCCTCAGCGACCCCACCAGCGACGACGACACCGTGATGATCCGCCCGCCGCCACCCCGCTGGAGTCGGTTGGCTGCCTCGCGGCAGCAGAGGAAGACGCCGCGGGCGTTGACGGAGAAGGTGGCGTCCCAGTCCTCGACGGCGGTGTCGGCGAGGGAGGGGTACTTGGAGTCGACCACGCCGGCGCACGCGATGAGGATGTGGGCCGCGGTGCCGAAGAAGGACTCCGCCCGGTCGAAGAGGGATTTGACGTTGGCGGGGTCGGAGACGTCGGCGCGGACGGCGACGGTGCGAGGAGCGGACGAGGAGCAGGAAGAATTAAGCTCCGTGGCGAGGAGGTCGGCGTGGGAGGAGGAGGCGTAGTTGAGGACTAGGCGGGCGCCGAGGGAGGCGAGGTGGATGGCAATGGCGCGGCCGATGCCGCGGGAGGCACCTGTGACGATGGCCACGCGGCCGTCGAGGGGGAGGACGGGCGGGTCTTGGGCGGCGGCCATTGGGAAATTCTGTGCTTCCAAACGACGCAGGTGCGCAGAACGAAAGCGCCTTGCGATATTATTTTGTGAAAAATGGGAGCCATCTTCACCGTCCAACGAGGGTATTTATAAGAGAGGATATAAGCTACCAACCTTCCTTATTTTTATTTTTTTTTTTAAAAAAAAATATTTTA
Organism: Phoenix dactylifera; assembly: GCF_009389715.1. Classification (NCBI taxonomy): domain Eukaryota; kingdom Viridiplantae; phylum Streptophyta; class Magnoliopsida; order Arecales; family Arecaceae; genus Phoenix; species Phoenix dactylifera. The sequence goes on from NC_052407.1 coordinate 12,990,394, forward strand.
ATAATATATGTACCGAGTTAGCGGGATCTAGAACAGGCGGGGGTTCAGGGTAAGGACAGCCCCAGGACGATGCGAGGAAGAGTAGGATAAGGGGACGATGGAGGTGGAAGAAGAGGTGATGGAGCTAGGCAAGGAGCTGGTATGATGAAGTTGGGAGTAGGAGAAAGGCTTTGCTGGAGCTATGAAAAAGGGTGAGGAGGAGGTGTGGCGTAGGACTGAAATCGAAACGGATATTGATTGGGTATTAGTATATCTATATTTATATTTGTTTTGTTTGGCCAATATAGATACGGATATAGATATTAGTCGGATGCAAAATTTTATATTCATACCTATTTTAAGCAAATACAGATACAAATTATATACCAAAATATGGATATAAATACGGATGTAAGTCGGATAATTAAACTTTATGACAATGAAATTAAAGATATTACTAAGTGGATGATAAATTAAGTTAATAGTATGCTAATATGATTATTTATTTTTTTAAAATGTTCATGAGTGCTATATAAAATTAAATAGAATTATAAATAGAATTAGATATTCGGATATGTATCGTATGGTTTTCTATTCATGTCCATATCCAATTTTTTTTGACGGATATAGATACAAATACTGATATTAGTCGGATGCTCAAATTTCTATCTATATCTGGATAGTTTCGGACATAAAAATGGATCTGGATGGATATTATCCAATCTATTTTCACCTCTACGATGGTGCGATGGAGCTAGGAGTAGAAGGAGCTTGTTGGAGTTGGGAAGAAGGGGAAGAAGGAAGCAGTGGCATGATGGAGCTAAGAAGAAGTGATCTTGCCGAAGTGAGCTTTAGATCATCAACGGTAGTGGGGCTGACACCATTGTAGGAAAGGCCAAGGTGGTGGAGGCTCCCTCCTCCACTCCTCCCCTCCTTCTTAAGCATCTGCAGCAACCACTAGCAGGACCCTCATCCACACCTATCTCCTCCTCCTCATAGCCAGCTAAGGCTACAAATAGGTCAGGTTGACCTATGACCCGATCCGACCCGTTTAGACCTGATTCGAATTATTTTGGTGAACCCGTGGGGCCAGGTTAGGTTCTAAAATTAGACCTATTCCATTTTTTGGGTTATGTCCGGATTTATTGAATTCAGAACCGACTCGACTTGACTCGATCCATTTGAATTTTGGATAATTTTAAGTTTCCAACTCTACGACCCGACCCGAACCCGATAAACTATTTGGGCTCGAAAAAGCTCGAACTAGTGTTGTTCTCTAAGTTATGCCTTATGACTGGTGTGCATATCCTATAAGTGAGTGGTATTTTGCATCTTGAGTTTATAGATTTACTTCAAAACACAGAATGATTCATGCAGTTTCATTGCTTGGTTTTGAAGGTTTATTAAAGAATAATGAGCACTTATAAGAACAAAGTAACAACTAGGCTAGAAAAGGCCTGAGTATGAAGACATGGGTTATTTTCTAGATAATCTGATTTGATGAGCATTGCATGTTTTTTTTTTAGCTAGTCAACCTTATCTGGTTTGTAATTTTTTGTCCTTTAATATCCAAAAGGGAAGTCATTGAATCTGCTTTCTGCTTCATAGACACAATCATACTCTTTCAGATTTATTTGAACTCGACTTGGACTCAAATCAGACCTGAATTTTTTGGGTTGGGACCGAGTTATATATGGACCCGACCCGACCTGAATGACCGTTGTATCAGAAATTTTAGCAATGGACTCGACCCGACCCGATCTTTTATTGAATTGGGTATGGGTCCAATATTAGGACCCAAACAAGAAACGGGGTTTGGTCGGAGTCACTCATGACCCAGTCCGACCCAACCCATTTGCACCCTTATAACCAGTAGGTCCATCCGGCTCCTCTCCTCCGGCCTCAACCTTGTCGACATTGAGTTCTTGCCCCCCGCCCCCTTCTCCTTCACCCTTGATGATGATTCAGACCCAAACCTCATCTCCTCCTCCTCAATGACTAAACCTGATAAAAAAACCAAGCAACTTGCCCAACCCACCCAAGCCCAAACTGTTTTGGAAGGATCTTTGCTTGATTTTGAAGCCCGAAGGGCCAAGTTGAGCCTAAAATTTAAGCTCACCTATTGAATGAGTTGGGCTCAGGTTTACATCGACTCGGCTCATGCTCGACATGAGCCTGATATTTATATAATATATAATATGACACAATATATATTCATATAGAATCTATATTATATAATATTAAATATTCTTTCATGTTCTTTCTCATCTCATCCTCCCGATCTCTCTTTCCCCACCTCCCCCTCCTCTCCTCCACCTCCGCCTCCCACTACCCTGAATACCCCCTGTATTTTCTCCCTCTCCCTTGTGCCTCATCCTTCTCGTCCTCCTCCCACCGTGTTGGTCGCCTCCCATCCTACCTCTCCCTCTCTTCCTCGTCCCACCTTCCCCTCCCCTACTCATCGGGTTTTAGGCCTGAAAACCCGAAGCCTGATAAGTAGCAGGCTCGGGCTTGGAAATTAAGCTTGATCTCTAGGCTAGGCTGGACTTGGGTCTGAAAAAATTAAGAGGTGCCTAAGGTTGAGCCTGACCTGAACTCAGCTCAGCATGCTCATTGAGTAAGTGTATGAGTGACAATTTAGTCCCCTGATGCCTCTTACAACCTAGTCCCCCAATGTTTCATTCGACCTAGTCCCTCGATGCCATCATGTGGTGCCATTGTGGTTGATCTTGATGTGTGTTACCTATCCTTCCACCCCCTTAGCCTCTTTCGCAGCCCTCCCACTCCTCTCCTCCTCCTCCAAGCCCCTTCCTTCAAATGCTTCTACTAGGGTTAGATCGTGCCCTCACCTTTGCCGCCACCCACGAGGTGTTGAACATCAAGGTTGAGGAGACAGAAGGGCGTTCAAAAAGAGCCCCTTAATTCTATATAATTATCAGACCTGACACTCATTTTAGTATGAAAATGATCCTAAAGCTTGAGATATTAACCAAATCAGCCACACACATAACTAGCTAGAATCGGTTGCAAGTGGACAAATTCGAGCCGTCTATGCTAAATCGAGCATCCAAGGATAGAATAGCAGTGAAAAGGACAAAAATGCCTTTTAAAGTACCGTGGCTAAGTTGTGAAAGAAAATGGTGGTGGGTATCATTTTTTTTATTTTGGTAGAGAAAAAAAAGAAAAGATAGCTAGGGTTATGATGGTCATTTTGTAGTTGAGAACGATCTTTGGAGAGTTCCTATCCCTCTCAAGTTCAAGTGTTGAGCTTGAGAGATTATTTGCTCACAAGATCACATGGCCATCTTGAGAATGGATGGCGAGGGCATTCAAACAAGTTTTTAGAAGGCATCTCGATAGAACTAAAAATGGATCAAATACGGAGCAAATATTGATATATTCATATTTATATTCATATCTTTTCAACAGATATAGATATAATTATAAATATTAAATGGATATCAAGATTAATAGTCATATTTATTCTAAATGAATACAGATACAAATTGGATATGAAGTATATCCATATTTGTTCAAGATATAAACAGAAAATTAAGTATATCCATATTTTTCTATCTGGATATGGTAGGAATGATCTCTCAAGGATCTCATCTTTTTCTTTGCTTTTCTCTTAATCATTTGATACCTATGAGCCCTATCTAGTTGGGGGAGATGGTGGCATCACCTTGGTTTGCATTCTTACTATTTTGAAAGCTCATCAAAATCAAAAGGTATTATTGGAGGGATTTCAAGCAGACGACTCATGCATAGATAGTGGCCTACCCGACCTATATCAGATTTGTTGCCATCCCTACCCTAAGATACTGGGATCTGAGGGTTCGTATGATGATAGAGACTTCTAAAGGGTCGGATCAAGGGTCTTAGACCCTATCCACGCATTTAGAAACCTAAATTTGAGAGAGAAAGCAAAGATCCACAAGCCAAGTACTAAACTCGCAGAAATTAAGTAAAGACAAGCAAAATAAGAGAGATACAAACTAATTTGTAATCAAGAAGCCAGAATTTTTATTCCATCAAAAGAAACTCCATGCCAGCATTCATGGATAAAAAATCTAAGCAAAAACAAACAAAGAAAATGGATGCTTTGGATTCTCCGCAAGGTCAACACAGCTCTCTACCTAGAAGGAGATCGCTTAGGGGTGGTGGACTGTGGACAAAGAAGTCTGTTCATGAGTCTCAGATAGGTACTATTTGGACTTAGGCAATGTGGACTTCTCCAATTTCGTTCATATGAAATCTCAATGATTTGGACCCAGACAAGAGCTAAACTTACATAATTACTATCTGGGATCAAAAACTTGGACTTCAAAATCCTGTGGGTCTAGTTTGGAGTCGGGAGTTATGAATCTAACCCGTAGTCCCCCAGGCTAATCATGAAGTGAGGAAGAAGGTATTAACCTACGCGTAGACTTGGTGTGCTACCGTTGATGCATTTGAATCCTTATCACATCTTCATATGTCTAATATAGAATGTTTTTGATAGGCCGCGATGCTCGGAGAGGAACCCAAGGCCAAATCCCAAGTATCTAGGATGAAGCTTAGACGTGGAGAACCGTTGCATGCACTGTGCAGGAGCTGATCGAAGCAGCTGTAAACGGCTACATGCAACGTGACTAAGTCAACTAGCCGTTAGAGATTGTTTAACATTCTGTTTTCCTTGCTTAATAGTCAAAATAGGGACCTTTAGTTTCGGCAATATGTACGAAGGATTTGTTAGTTATTTGCCTATTTAAGAAGCCACGAACATCAATAAAATCATTAAGCTTTTTATCCAAACTACTTGTGGTTCATTCTCACCCGAAGAGAATACTTAAGACAGTTGCGGTTGCTAGCTTAGCACCTGATTAGGACCTAACAGTTTTAATGGAAATTTATCAGTTGTTCATTGACATGCAATTATATAAAGATTCTCAGCTGCATAATAGCCTTTAACATTTCAAGGGATGGAGCAATACTATTTTCCTTCAATAGCCATTTCGTTATTTGAAGTCCTTCATATCCATTTAACATTATGGGCTTTTACAACCTATCATATATCAACCTTTTATCAGCACGCATATACAAAATTCATATTGTGTCATTGATGCATTGAATCCATCTCATATCTTTAGTCTATATGCACCATGAGGGAAGTCGTAAGTAGTTGATTGGCATGCATGCATACAAGATCTCTCCATGACATAAATCAGAAAAGATGCATCATTATATTCCTCTAGCAGTCATTAGCATTTTAAATTATGGTAGGAAGAGAATCACTGCGTTTTAAATAAGATCTCATAACATTAAATGCATTTTAAATTATGGTGGAAAGAGAATCACTGCATTCGTTCTATAACCATTGCATTTTTGGAATGACCTTAATATCCATTTAATATTATGAGATCTTATTCCTATCACCATCCCTCGCAATAGCCTGCAAATGCCCATAATCAGACGTTTTAACTCACGTATTGTTCCATCAAATCATTTGCGAGATGGCTGGAGGGATAACCCCATTCCTTGTGCTGGTATTGGTGCTATCTCTAAGCAATGCTCCAAGACTCTCTTCGGCTCAGAGGCGCCCAAGACTCCCCAAGGTTCCAAAAGGCCCCGAATCGATCATCTCGCCATCTCCGCCTGATATCCCAAGTGTTGAAGAGCTGGATTTCAATCTACAAGGCCGCGACCCAAGTGGGGGCCCCAAACTCCCCAAGGTTCCAAGAGGCCCCGAACCGATCATCTCGCCATCTCCGCCTGCTATTCCGAGTGTTGAAGAGCTGGATATCTTTCTACAGGGCCGCGACCCAAGTGGGGGCCCCAAACTCCCCAAGGTTCCAAAAGGCCCTGAACCGGTCATCTCGCCCTCTCCGCCTGATATCCCAAGTGTTGACGATCTGGATTTCTTTCTACAGGGCCGCGACCCAAGTGGGGGCCCCAAACTCCCCAAGGTTCCAAAAGGCCCCGAACCGATCATCTCGCCATCTCCGCCGGATATCCCAAGTGTTGACGAACTGAATTTCTTTCTACAAGGCGGCGACCCAAGTGGGGGCTCCAAACTCCCCAAGGTTCCAAAGGGCCCGGGACCCCACACTCCCAAAGGTTCACCTTCTCCGCCTGATATCCCAAGCGGCGGCGAATTTGATTTATTTCCATGAGAACCCTGGCTCAAAATTTATGGAGTTGTTGCGTCCAATGTTATTATGTTTTTATCATAAATGGCCTCATGCCCAGGAGTGAACTAACTGTCTTGAATACTGATTGACATAGTATATTTAGTATTTTGTTGGTTTATTCCTATGGATGGGATTTTGTGATGTTGATATGACCGTATAACTTATGATGTGTATGATGGAAGCAATATATGATGGCAGGTGTAGTCTTATTATGAATGAGAGATTCTTCGAGTCAATTTTTAAGGATAAGAAAGCGGAATAATTTAGAATTGTCTATTTTTGAGGTAGAAGGCCAAGGGTTTTACAATGGCTAGTTTACCATAGTTCTACAGATTTCCACGAGAAAGTAGTTTCCGGTTCATGGTGCTACCATAACAAGATGGTAAGTTGGCATGAGGATGTGGGATTGTCATGGACACCATGCAGGAGATTAGAACATAATATATAAATGAAAGCCAACATGCTATACAGATGAGACTTTAACATGTATCATGTGTAATAACATCCATAAGATTCAATGAGAGATGAGATATAGACTGCAACTGCCTGATTTAGGTTTGCAGGCTGGTTAATGGAGGTTAGGCATGAAAAACAATTAGGCCAGGTTGGATGCAGGGCGTCCAAGCTTGCTTCCAGACCAAACCAGCCTTAAGAGTTGTGTCTACTGGCGCAGGCTCTACTTGATATATGCTGCATATCACTTTGCTTTTATGCGAGGAAAGCAAAGAAAAATCTCAGATTTGGTCGACAGTATCTTATATTGCAAGGAAAATGGAGCAGGCAAGTAGCTGACTTCATGGCAAATTCTCTTTATATGGGATGAGGATATTTAATTGTTTCACTCCTCTTGGAAACCCTATGGTTTTGCAAGTCGAATTGTAGACAGCCATGCACATGAGGCACAATCTGATTCTCGCCTGTAGGAGGAATGCACTTTTTTTTTTTTTTTCACCAACTTCACGACTTGAGAAATTGGAACTTCTTTCTTCCCTGGAAACAGATCAAGCTAAAAGCAATCCCCCAGAAACAAACCTTTCTGAAACTCAAACATAATTCAGAAACTTTTTTTTTTTACAACTTCAGATCCCTGTCATGGAAAATCATGTCCCCCAGGATCTTCCAAAGTAGAAGTGTCTAACAAATTATCACTCCTAGGTTTGACGGTAGACGACAATAAGTAAATATATCATGCTAAAGACACATCACTGGAATAGCCCTGAAACGAATCCCATTGACCTAGATGAATGGAATGATAAGAAGATTGATGAAACCATCATGAGTTCAAAACTAGAACGACCAGTTTCTGAGGAAGGCTTTGTTGACTTCGAAGCGCACATGCGTATGCCTCAAAAAGAGCCTACAAGCGCATCTGGTATGATCCATGGTTTCATGGAACCAACCACCTATTAGCAAAAAGAAAGTCTAAAAGGGATTATCTTCAACTCTAAGCACCAAACGATAAAACAACCATGCCGAGTTAATATTTAATACACAGTGATAGGCCAGAAACAGGAAACGAGACCACAGGCATCTCCAGAGTTTGAAAACAAAATGATAAATAAGGGACTCAATCCCTTCGAGCTTTATTCCATGAACCTAAGGAGGAGCACTACCTTTGTATCTCACATACTACTGGCTGGCAAAAATAAACCAATTTAACAGCAATATGTTCAAAATTTCCACAACCAAACTTCAGTTAAAGCATGAAAAATGCAAGGAGCAATGACACAAATACCAAGAGCAATGGTGGAAGAGAGAGAGCTGAAGCAGATGTTTTGATCTGTATAGTGAAATTGCATTCTGCTGTAGAGGGGTTCTGTGTCGTCTGCATAGCGAGACCTTGGAAAAAACAGCTCATGTCCTTTTGGTTCTGAACTTGGAAGTACATGTTGAAGGCATAGGAAGCATTGCCATTGGCATCCAACTGATTGCATGTAGATTCATACCCAAGTGGAGTGCAATCAGAGAAAGTGCAAGCATAGTTAATGTTGTCTCCTAGCTTGCTTAGGTCTTTGGCATTTGGATTGAACACACACCATGTCTGAGGTAAATACTCCACGTTCTTTGCTGCCACGAGCATCTTATTCTGTCCCTGACCAGAAAGATCCATAGGGAACTTGGGCTGCCCATCATACTTCAAGATCCCCCAGTGCCGTTCGAAGTTTCCTGGAGCTATACTTTTGGCATCTTCATCGATTAAGCTAAACAAATATACTTCTAAGTACTGGTTGGGACGGAGCGGTGTTCCACTATTTGCTGCAAGACGCTTTAGAAGACCGTTGTAGAACCTCTGGGCATAGGATGCTTTTGCATTTTTGTCACCATCGGTTGGCCATCCAACCTCTCCAACAATGACTGGCAGATCACCTAATCCAACTGCCTTTAGAGCCGAGACCAAAGTATCAAAGTTGGCATCAAACACATTGGCGTATTGAATCCCATTATCAACAACAGGTTGGCTCGTTCCATCAAAGAAAGCAAAGTCCAACGGGAAGTTGTCATTGTCATACAGACTTAGGAAAGGGTATATGTTAACAGTGAAGGAGCACCAGCCTGGTTCAAGAACTGGACAATCTGAGTCATGAGATCATTGATATCCGATCGGAACCTTCCTGCTGATGGGACTGGGTTGTTTGTAGGGGAATTATAAACATCAGCATTGAGAGGAACAGTGGCCTTTATGCCGCCAGCCCCTGCCTCATTGAGGGCATTTTGGATGTTCTGCAATGCAGGAAAAGTCACATTCAAGAATGAACCATTGTAAGATGACAGGAAGGGTTCATTTCCAACTGCTACATATCTGCAACAATCATAAAGGAGAAGAAATCATTAATCTGTGCTCAAATTTCATAAAGAATCTGTATTTATGGCAACACTAAATACATCAAATTACTGAAAAATGTAACTGTGGCCAATGAAGCAAAGGAGTAGATAACTGGATTTTTTCTTTCAAGTTTTCATCTACAAACTGATATAACAGCTAAATCTGAAGAGATCAGGTATGATGTCCAAATTCAAGAGTCAGACATGCGAATAGATACATGACAAAGAGAAACATTAACTTCTTGGTGGTATAATGTTTACAGGTTAATAAATCAGAGAAGATATATTAGTACCCATCACTACTGAGTACTATTTGGATTTGTTATGCTCTTCAGCTTTAATAAGATCTTCTTTCTAGTGAGAGAAAAACATGCACATTAAGTCCTCAGAACTGCCAGAAATAGATGAAACTGCCACTAGAACCCTGCTGCTTGAATCAGGGAATTGTATTATTGAAGAAAGAGGTAGGTGGTAATGTAAAAGGTCTTGAAGCCAAAACAAAGTCAACCCAAAGTTTCCTACAAAAGCATCTGAATGATCATACCAACTCATGTAGAAGGAAGAGATGTCTCTCTTTGAAACAATGTCACACATAAATGTAATAATGCTTCCATGACACCCTCTCCATTTTGGCCCAAGAGATTTCTTGAGCCACTATGCATAAATAAAGAAAAGGAAATATGTCCCAACCTCTTCTTAAAATCCTCATATGAAAATGACCCCATCACATGAATGTAACTTTTCTGCCCAAGCAGTTCAGAAATATCTAATGAATGCCAAGTTTGTGCTCCAAAATCAACTGATCAAAGTGGAGGGACCTGAAATACTGAATTGAAAATGATCCAATCAAGGAGAAGGATGAATTCCCTTCAACCTGCTCAACTCGAATCTTTCATATAAAATAATAAGCAATAAAAATATTAGAAAGTGGGGCTCCAAACCTTTTACTTTCATTATTTTTTCATAATCCATAAATTATGGTACATATCATGGATGGAGAGCAAAGTTTATGCTCTTTGTTTTTACTCCTTTTGTTGAGATTCTAGCGGGTGGAAAGTAGAGTCCATGCTCTTTGCTTTCCCTCCCTCTATTCACGTTCGCCAAAACCATGGCATAAACCCTCTACTTATATTAGTGAGATCCTCTTTATTTAAGTCAGATTCTTCAAGTTAAAAAAGAAGAATTATAAATTATCTACTATTCTATAGAGGTCCATTCTTTTTATTTGAATTGGATCCCTCTCCTAGTTATAAGAGGATGAAACTTGCCTCTTTTATGCTCATGAAGTCTTTAGCCTAAATAGGGTCAGATTCCTCTGCTACTTAAAAGAGAAGACAAATTATAAAAATAATAAAAATATTTAAAAAACTTTCAAATTTGGGAGAAGCTAGACCTTGACTTCTGTATCAACTTTATCTTCAATCACATCGCCAAATTCTTCTCAAATTAGAAGTTACGGCTTCTCGAAATTTCTGTACTTATTGAGTTCTAGATGTAGCAAATTTTGCTTTTAAAGCTTGAGTGGCCAAATCGGTCCATGGCAAGTCAAATGATCCTGTTGGATCAAAAATGGAAAAGTTTCATGCTATTGGGCCAAAAGGAGGTTATTGATCAGCTTAGGGCAGAAAGGACTTTATAAGGATCCAAACCAAGCTTAGATGCTGATTCCCATAGGGCTAGAACGGCATGCTGCCTCAAAACATCATGAGAGCCAAAGGAAAAATGTTTTCCTCGGTACTATTGGATGTCAGAATGGAGTGCTTTCTCATCAAACAATTTTCTAGGCTTTTCTTTATAATTGCCTACTAGATGATGTAAGGAATCAGGTTCTATGGCACATTCATGCAAATTAGGAAAGCAAGCATACCGGAAAATTAAGAGCTTTTGCATTGATCATATGCTGTAATATTCTTCGTAAAAAGATATGCGGCTGCTGTCTCATCCCCAAATAGTTAAAACTGCATACATGAAGTGTGATGGCAAAATAGAAAATTGCATTGAAAAAACACCTCCTCAATCCCCGAATGAACATCTCAGCCCTGGATTTTAACATTTGGGGGATATGCCTAGGGCTGTGTTGCTTTATTCATCTTCTTCAAAACCATGACCATGCAATTAAAAGCATAATGCCAGGCCCCAGTCTCCCCAAACAAGAGCTGTCAAGTTCGCACGATCAGCATTTCTTGTAAGCAACATATGCAGGGTGAGAAGAGAACAATCCTAAATATCTTAGCACCTGACATGTAAGTTCTCGTAAATAATATAGACATAGATATCATAAAAGACTTTTAAGAGAACGAAAAGTCACCATTCCTCCATCTTTATAAGGTTTCTTATAATGCAATCCTTCTATTAGCTCCCAATTAAAGCATTCAGAACACAAGACCTACTTCCTAACCAAGGAGAGAATAGCAATACTCACCTTATATTTATATAGAAATAGTTGAGTAGAGGAATGGATATGTACTTTGCTCATCTTGCACCCTGTCTCTTCCATTTAGAAGGGGAAAAGATCCTGCATCCACCAAAGTTTGATGCATGGCTCTCTTGCCCATACCTTTACATGTACTTTAGTAAAGAACGACTAAGCTCTATTTTCTTATAAAACCAATTATGAAGCAGCCCTTACTGATGGATTTACAGATAGACAAGGTAAAATTCGTATCTCCATCTAAACCTTCTTATACTCCACAAGCATTCCAATATCTATCAATCTTGAAAAGACATTAACAAGCAGGAAAGTTAGATTAGATCTAATAGAAATTGAAGTATTGCCATTGACAAAATTTCTTCCCAGAACCATGCTTATTGTCCATCCTTCCAATAAACAAGACCCAAAAGTACAGAGAAGGGGAAGAAGCTCCAAAGAAGAATCAGATTGAGTATATGAAACTACATCTAGGCCAATTAAAGTCAAATATGGAAACTTATGACCACAACATTCTTCCCATGAGCTGACTGAATGATTGACCATTCATAGCACACCTCGATGTTGATAATTTTAGTCTCACAAAAGCAATTTATATTGCACCTCATCGTATTACAACCGTGTTTAAGCTGCACACTTTGATTAAAAAAAGGTGGAACATGAAAAACTCTCAGATGCCTCTTAACAGAATGCAAAGTTAAGCAATTTAATACTATCACAAATCTGATTTCAGATGCAGTAATTTCAATAGCACTACTTCGTAAAGATGCATTCCTTTACTCTAAGAACAGAGACAAGGGAATTTCAAAAATTCTCAGCCTGATAATTTAAAGGAACAGCTCATGCTCATGATTCCTTTAGTTCAGCACAAGAAGGGTTCTTGTACCAAGTGTGATCAACGAGCACAAGAGCAACCACAAAGATTTGTCCAGAAAGAAACAACCAGCTACTCTTCAAATCAATAAGATCAGTGTAGAATCCATTAACTAAAACTACATAGCCTACAGTATCAACAAGTAAACTGTATAACCTGCAAAGTCCAAACTGCCCAATAGGCAGCTAAATCTTCTACAATCATAAACTCCAAAGAATAATTATGCTTGTGCCATTGGTCTTTCACCAGAAAAAAAAAAGAAAAAAAGAACTTAACCCAGCACCAAGATTCTTCTTGAACTGAAAAATTAAACAGAGAAAATTAATAAAAAAACAACCCCATGGTTTAGGTCCATTCCACGTCCCAAAAGTCTAATGATGCATGCACAGATAAAGAAAGAACAATCCTAAAACTCTGGTATCATAGATGCTGCCAAGAGAACTCCAGTAAAACAATCAGAATTTTAAACTAATGATCATGCAGGAGAAATTAAGGTGAAAGAAACAAATGAAAGGACTCACTTAATGTTCACTCCTCCATCGAAATTGTACCGAGTGACATTCCTGTTGACCCACTTCTTCGCCGTGGCGTAATCATTCATCGCACCGAGTTGATTGTTGGGGATGGCGACCATGACCTCTATCCCGCTCCCGGCCAGCGCGCTCATCGTGGCGGCGTCAGCATCGAACAGCTTAACCTTCTTGATCCCGTTGTCCTTGAGGAGCTGAACCACGATCTCCGGCGGCAGCGGGTGCGTGGCCATCGTCCCCCAGTTCACCCCAAGGCCTTCCACCATGGAACAAAAGAAGCCAATGAAGAGAAGCCATACTACCACCCGGCAACCTGCCATGGTTTTCCGGCTAATTCTACCGGAAAACCACCTTCCTTCCTGACTATAGCACACCACCTCCGGACAACAGGATTGAAGAACAAGAAAACTCAAAGAAATTATAGGAGAGAGAGAACAAGTAGCAGCAGGGTAAGATTTGAGTACATGATATGATATAAAAATATATAGAAACAGGAGGCGAATTGATTGATTAATTAATTAATTAATATTATTTTGAATACAACAGGGTTGCTGGAATTGGAGGAAATTTGAATCGACTGGATGGAACGAAAAAGGATTCCTTTTTGTCTCCTCGACGGAATAAGACTAAGAGACAATGACAGGAAATGTGGAGGCCAACGCGGATAAGGAACAGAGCAAGCACCGCCCAAAAATAAATTCGGTTCCCTTTTATATATTTTTGGGAAAGAAAGAAACCACCTTTTGCTGGAAAAAATCGCAGGATCTCCGATGGTCGGTATTTTAGAAGAAGAGCTGGTGAACACCACAAAAGTCCCTGCAAAAATCTGGTCGTTTTGAAGCGAGTGATTTTTTCTCAATTTTTTCTCAAAAACTCAATTTTTTTTCTCTTTTAAATAAAGATTTGGAAACAACGGAGCTAGAGACTAAAGTCGGAAAGAGACAGAAATCTATACAGAATGATTTCTTGAGGAAGACGAATGCGGATAGAAACACCTTGCAACCCAATCCCAGTTCAAAAAATCGTTTTTTTTTCCTTCTTTCTTTTTGCTCGGTGAAATTGATAGCAACAGCCCCTACCTATCACTGTAACAGCAAGTGAGGGAAAAAAAAAAAAGAAACGAAAACTATCGAGAAGGAGAGATAGAGAGAGAGCGAGACCAAATGCAAAGCAAAGAATATATTTTTTTTGCCGAGTTTGTTTTTTCTCTGAAAGAACAAGGCGAATCAAAGCAAAGAACAAGCTCTTGGACAGGAAGGGGGCCTCCGAGAACGAGAGAATTCCTCGAGACCTAAAGGAGAAGAAAAAGTAGAGCTTTTCGAATGCCGTCACCCTTTTCCCCTTCCCCGTAATGGATTCGGGATGATAACAACAACACACCGAGACAGAGATAGAAAGTTATACAACTCTTCTGAAAAAGGCAGGGTACTTACTTTGCAAGAGATTCTCTGGAAAGCCAAGCGGGAGGAAAAACTTAAGAATTGTGGAGGGCAGTTTGGTCATTCGGGGGGAGCGTCCGCCTCTCGATAGTGGGGCGCTGACGTGGCACACGGTGCCGAGATCTAGCAGCGCACGTTGGGAGGGCCGGTGCCGGACTCGGACCCCCCGGTCCCCACCACTCAGGGTCATTTTCGGAATTTAAGTAAAACTTTGGAGGGGTATGTTCGTTATTAGGAGGGATATTTATGTCGTTTTTGTGGGGCCTTTGAAACGGAAGTCGTCCGCATCTGAGCGGGTCGGCGACCGACAGACTTGTCCGTTTCGTTTGTGGTTTCGAAAAATTCCGCCGTGGATTTCAATCCTTCTCCTCGAAAAATTCCGCCGTAGTTTTAGCCAAAAAAGAAAAATTCCGCCGTTGGACGTTACAAAAAGAAAGGGACAGGTCTGGCTACTTCTTTGACCAAAATACCCCTTTCTATTTTTTTTTGAAAAAAATTATTAGGAGATGGAGATTGAAGTAAGGTGTGGGAATGGGATCCATCCTTTAGATTTGAAGAATTTGCATCAAGCCTGTATGATTAGATTTAGGGGTCCATCCATCAGATTCGGTGGGCCCATGCCGCACGCTCTATTAGGTGTTTGACGAGTCAAACAAATTTAAATTACTAACTATTACTTTCTTAATCAAATGTACTTGCATTTCATTAATGCCTTCTTACTCATTCAATGTTTCAACTAGAATCATCCTTCTGTATCAACATCCAGCAAAAGTGGAGTCTATTTCAAAATTTGTGTTTCAACTTCATATAACCTTGGTCCTATTCTATTAGACGTGGTCAGAAGGCACGTTGAAGTTTCCTGCATAGACAGAATTGTTAATTTTTATTGTGTTTACAGGGTAAAGAATAATGCTATTTTTTCATACAACTTGTTTTCATAGGACTTACCTTTTGTCTAGAATATAAGTTTCATACCACATGATATGCGAAGGTTGGTGTGATTCTCGGTAAAACTGTGGTGGGAAACATTAATCTCTTATGAGTTATGGCAAAGGAATACGGTTTTTATTTTATTTCATTTTTTCCCGCAGGACTGCACCCTCCATTTTTTTTCTTTCCAAATATAAACTTACTCTCTCAAAAGTCATAGAGATATAACACTCCGACCATCTCTCACGTGGCAAACACGTGCACGTGCAACGCGAGATGCCAGAAGATAGCATCAACATCAAGCTCACCTTCCCAAGGTCGTCGCCCCCCCCCCCCCCCCCCCAACCAGAAAAAGGAAATTTTATTCCCTTCGGTGGATGGGGATGTCGACTCGACGCCCACCCCTCAACCACTCCCTCTCTCATTCATACATGGAAAATCATATGAGAAACTCGTTCTGTATAACGAATAACACCACGAGGCACCATACCATAATCTTTTTCTCCTCATTCACCAGCTTCTCATGCCAATCCAATCTGGGATAAATCAGTGCAACACATTAGGTTTTGCCGTGGTTCTGAAAGGATTGGTCAAATCCTGTTCACTAAAATGCCCAGTGACTTGTTCTGGAAGTGTTGAAGACAACACCAGGTAGGTGCCCCGCATGAATTAGATGAAATTCGTGGATCGATGGGATCAGTCAAACAAGTTGGCCAACAGTATCCATACTGAAATCTTTATACATTTATGACTTCATATTGGTGGGCCAACATCACGATCTGCTGCCCCGAGCAATCTGAAGGGTTTTTGAGGTTGTTGGTCAGACGGTTTCCTTGTAATAGTGGAGTGAATCTTTAGTGGGACTCCCACAAATAACCATTCAACCATACTGGTGAATGGTGATTTTTCTTTTTCTTTTTTTTTTCCAAGACTTATGATATATAGGACTCCAAGGATCACAAGGGCTTGTGCAAGTAGCGTATGACCATTGTGAGGCAGAGCATATTCATAGCTGATGCATAGAATGAAGAACGATATAACAAAGTGAGAGATGGCAATTAGAAAATTATCATTAATTTTCTAATTAATGATAAATGAATGTTGCATCATTCTTGAAGTTCTAACTAAGGCATGAAATCTATTTTTTGATTAGCTTGTCCCTTTACTCTAAAATTATATCTAGAACTCTTGGCAAAAAAAAAAAAAATCAAGGTCCATCCTTTCTGAGCTCATCAACAAGGAAGAAATGATGTCTGATCTACTTCAGCATATTAGCGACATCAGATTGATGACTCAAAGAGACACTGCTCCACAGTTTAAAAATTGATCTGAAACCCTGAAGCAAAACCAAAACTATCTAGTTTTGTAAAACCTGATGATCAAGTTACTTCACTCCAAGTCTGATTTTCAGCTGAAATTTGAAACTAAAACCAAAACTAAGTTTTGGTCAGAATAGATCCAAAACAAATTTATATGGGCAATTCTGCTAACTTTTTGTCATTTATTCAGTGCCTGAAATTAAAGAACACATTTTTTCCAACATTAACCTTGAAATGTGAAAGTTCTGCAGATATCTTGAAGCAGTATGGCATTTTTTTCAGAATAAGCTATAGAAGTAAATTTTCTGAGGTAGGCTTGCCTATTCCAGAACTTAATACTGACAGAATTTAGATCATTATGTGTTAAATTATTATCAAGGAGTAAAATGATATATTACATTATAGAATCATGTGAAACATAAATATTACTAACTTTTAATAGGAAGTAAAATTTCACACATACATGCATGTATCTCATGCATGAAAATAATTCTTTCAGCTCAAAACCACCAAAATGATACAATACACTCTAGCACAATTTTTACTTTGTTTTGCTAACTTACATTTTCTTATTCTAATATTTTCTACTCTTTTAATATTTAAATTTTAATTCTTTTGGGCCAAAACTGCCAATATTGCTGAGCTTGAAACTCATTTGATCCATCAAGAACTGAAACCAAAACTGAGCTTTCAGACCTTGTTCTACACACGAATGCAAATCCACCTGAGATGGTTTTGATGACACCGCAAAGTAGACAAAAGCAAATTATGCAATTGCATAATCTGGAATTATCATTCTCTTTGCATCATAAGATCCCAAGAGTTGTGAGCATCCTTGATTTATGAGAATCCTGATCCTAATACTCAATTCCTGGAAAGTTTTAGTCTTTTGACTTTTCAAGGCACAAAATGCAGCAGTACTGTATCCTTTTAAAACCGTTGAGGGAAATCCTATCCAATGCTTGGTAGCAGGAACCATTTATATCAGGTGCCGCACCCAACCATTGAAATCTTTCTAAAATATCATTCCCTCACTTGTTCCTTAAGCACTTTGCATTCTATTAGTTTTATTTTTTTGAGAGACCTGTTTCCTTGTGCTTAAACCTGAATCTCCTCCCACTTCAGATGACTATATGATCCTATGTGCTAAGATTCGCCATCTCAGTACCAAACCCCGCACCGGTGCCATACTAGCATTATGTCGGTACACTACAATATGCAACCTGTGTGGCGTACCGGGTGTCAGTCTCGGTACGCCTCCCATACTATGTACCTCAGTATGCCTCCCATATTATATACCGATACTAAACTAGTATGGTATAGTACGCCTAGTACTGTCCAGTTCAGGCCAGTACGACCAACCATACTATGAGCTACATCAAGCAAGATGTGATCACACCCCATTGGTTTGGTAATCAGGTCTATGCTTGCCCACTATATGCAGATAATAATTTCCTTGCACCTAAAAGTAGTATGCCGAGTAGTTATAATTATGAAAACACGGTTGGTGATACTGCTTGATGACTGGTCAGTTTCAGGACAATGTATGCCCATAATGTCCGCTCAACATTTTTATAAACACCTGTAGATCCTTGGAATCAAAAGAAGGATAGCAGGACTAAAAAACACATGGTTTGAAGCTCAGTGTAAAACTCCAAAACTAAAATCAAAACATTCCATTTTCATCCAAAAACAGTATCAAACTTGATCAAATTTTATAGTTTTCAACTGAACGGAACTTCTCAAGCCAAATTTATCATAAATATAATCTATGCTAGTTTTTGCCATTTCTCTATTTCCTTGAAATATCAGTAAAAAAACTACTCCCCATTACTCTCAGATTTTGCATTTTTTGAGAAGATTAAAAGCATTACAACAATAGTCATTACAGGGACTAACAGAAAAACTAATGATTTGACATATGACTAACAAAATGTTAGATTTCATGAAACAGTGAAATGATATAATGAATCTTTAAACATGATTTTTAACATTTTGAAACAATGGAAATATCATATCCAAAGGTCCCAAACAATATATCTAATTCGTATAAATGATCCCAATTCAGCCTCATAATTTTTGATAATTTTAATTATTTTTCTAATGCCAGTTATCATCCTTATGTTTTTTTGACCATTTCAGCTGAGACAATCAAGACTATGTCACAGACCACTGAAATTGCTGAAAGTCTTGATACAGAAACCCTTCTAGTCAATTTTAAACCATGCCTGGGAACCATGAAACAAGGTTATCATTAAACCAAGGATCAGGACTAAACCATTCTGATAGCCAGGTCACAGGTGATTGGATGATGGTTGACTCAATGAGCTCATTTCTTTATGTGCTAACTGTTCATATTCAATGATTCAAAGTTTCCAATTTATGGACTGCCCCCCAAGTACCCCTTGCTGACCACTTAAACCCAAATAAAGAGGAAGACAAGGAGGAGCTTCCATCCTTCTCCCTTCAATCTGGCTAAGGTTGGTCACCTCACTTCGACCACCAACATTGATTTTTCCTAACGAGCCGCCAAAAGTGGGCCCTTTCCTCAACAACTGAGAAATCCAACCATTGGCAGATATTGACAACAAAGATGAAAAATCTCCCCAAAATGTAGCTCGCTAAAGATCAAACAACCACCAATCCTTGGGTTCAGCCTCTTCCGGGCAGCTTCAGCAATGGTTTAAAGTAAGGGAATGAGAGACAAGGAGATAGTTACAGCAGTTGGTCAGTGTGGATCTCTTCTGAATGTTTTGTTTGGGTACTTTGTGGCTGATAATTGGGGGAATGATGTGATCAATGAGTTTTTGTTGTAATTCTTCAGGGTGTGGGTGCTGCAAAGAATGGGTGAAGTCAAAGAGCCCCAACACAAGTGGTTCAAACAACTAAACTGCCTAAATCAGTGGTTTGAACTCGTGTAACCTATTCACATACAACAATGAGAATCCATGTTCGTTACTTGTCCAAATTGAAAATGTATTAAACACTTGGATAGTTATTGCATTCCTTGGTTGCAGCTCCCAAAAGTCGAAGGAGAGCTAGGTTCTTCCAACAATAAGTTTGAACAAAAGCAAGCTTTTTTGTTGTGGATGTTGATCAAGGATGTATATGTTAAAAAGATCATGAAATGTTTTTTCTTGATTGTTTAAGCCAACTGGGAATTTTGCATAAAACATATCCAAGAGACCTTCACAAGTAATATCTTCTGAAGTTTTCTTTTGTGCTATATTGAAATATATAATTTACTTCAAAATATTTTTTCCTTACATGTCCACATATCTTCTTTTTTTTACCTCTAGCTGTGTATGCCAGTCGGATACATTTCTAAACCTTATTCTTGTGATTGTATGCCCATGCAAAATTTGTTCGAACAGGTTTATTGGAATTCCAGGTGATAACCTCACTAAACCCATAGTAGTAGTTACATAACAGGTCAATCCATGCAAGTCAACCATATTTCAAGAAAATGTTTCAAATGATGATTACAATCATTAATTGACTTTTTACATCACTACAAACTTGCCATGCACCCTAGTTCATCTTCTGAGATCTAGGTACTTTAAGTGATGATTTGCATCAACTAATCACATGTAAATCATCTCTATTTCTTTTGTGCTATATTGAAATATATAATTTACTTAAAAGTATTTTTTCCTTGCATGTCCTCATATCTTTTTTTTTTTTTTTTACCTCTTGCTGAGTATGCCAGTTGGATACATTTCTAAACCTGGTTCTTGTGATTGTATGCCCATGCAACATTTGTTGGAACAGGTTTATTGGAATTCCAGGTTATGACCTCACCAAACCCACAGTAGTAGTTACGTAACAGGTCAAGCCATGCAAGTCAACCAGATTTCACGAAAATGTTTCAAATGATGAGTACAATCATTAAAAACTCGTACTGTTATCAGATTTCAAAAACTTGGCTTTTTAACATCACTACATACTTGGCATGCACCCTAGTTAGATTTAGGTACTTTAAGTGATGATTTACATCAACAAATCACATGCAGCTCATCTCTATTTCTGCACCCAAATATCATGATATAGATATAAAAGCGAGCACCTTGGCGCAATGGTAAGGTTCCTCCATTGTGACCTAAGTGTCATGCACTCGAAACAAGAAAATAGCCTCTCCACTTATAGAGGAAAGGTTGCATACATCTGATGGTCCCCACACCCTGCAGTAGCGGGAGCCTGTGCAGTGGGATGCCCTTTTTTAATTCACAGGCCATGGCCCTTGATATATATGCAATACCCTGTGGAGGGAGTACTAATGTTCCTCTCTCTCTCCCCCCCAAAAAGTGTTTTCTATTAGTTGTTACAGAAGCTCCAAAATGTTCCCAGGTGCTTAGCTTTAGATCTATATATTTTATATTCGTAAAAAATTATTTTCCGTTAAATGTTTCTGAGCTTCAATTGCATATTTCAATTTTAGGGCTCAATTTTTTTTTCTTGAGTTGATTAAATATATTATATTTTCTTATGATGTCCAAACTCAATTTCGTGGTACCTTTTTCTCACAAGAGGAATCTTACTATTTTTTAGAAAATCTTCTATCGTCTTTTGTTAGGAAAACATGTTAGTATGGTTTGAAATTTAATTATTTAAGGGCTATAAGCATGGCATAAATAGTATAAAATGAGCCTTGCAAAGTCGCACTTCTCCTTCTTACTGGTATATCCTTTTTCGTTAAAACAAAAGAAAAAATGGTGTGGTTTAAGTCTCAATTTACATTATGGGTTCATCCCTTTGGTAATGGATTCAAACCAATTTTCTGATTTTCAGCTGATAACAAGAAAATATATGTTTTTTTGATATGAAACAAGAATCAGATCATGATAGCTGTAGGTTTGATCCTTCAAGGTCAGATTTATACTGGTAAGTATCAGAGCTAGGCATTCACTATTGATGCTTTTATGAGAATCAACATGCAGGGTCTGTAAAAGGCAATAGCATGTTCCACGTGCTATCCTATATTTTCTCTTCTACATTTCACAAATTGACAAGCATCACATTATAAAACAATACATAGCACATCCTATTGAGGCTAGACCAGTAAAGCATATCCTCAACATGGCAACAATCTTGTCGCATCCAATGAACCTGCTAGGCCTACAACATATAGCCCTCATACTCTGAGATCACTAAGAGATAAATTAATAATGCACAAAAAGCTAAAAAAAAACCATCACTCTCACATGCCCCAGCTTCCTATTTACACAAGAGGGTGGATGGTGCTTCAGCTAGACCTTTTCATGGAGGAGTCTGATAGAAGTTTTAAGGGAAATTATTTATGAGATTACAGAAAGATATCTTTATCTTTCTCTTCCCATCCTTATCATCGAGCTCAAATAATCTCAAGTTCATGAGACCCAATTCAAACGTCACAGACTATCCCATTCATCCATCTTCATGTTCCCACATGACAGACTCCTTCCTTTCTTGGTTTCCCAAGTTTATTGCTATCCAACTTCTTTTGGACGCAAAATGCGAGATGGGAGGTCTTTTGAGCCATGGACTCAACACTTTATGACACAAGCACCAGGACCATGGCAATTGGGGGCCAAGTCCCATAAGCAATGGAGTTCTCACCTAAGCTTACCATAGGTCAACTAACTAAAAGCTCTAAACAACCTTTAGAAATAATTAGTTGCTTGAGTGATGCAAGTTCTGAAGGTTGTGGCAAGATCTTTTTATTCCTAGAGTTAAACTAAGGTGATAAAATCCAACCTGATTCAATAGAAGCTGACTTCCTTGAGAATAAAGCATGCTCAAAGCATAAAAGAAGCAAGAGAAAAGATGGTTGATTGAAGATCCCTGAGCAAGTACAAAATTCACTTTCTTCATATACAAACATGAGATGAGACCCACCAACCCTAGCTGCCGCCAACATGTTATTAGAAGTTCAGCTTTCTCATTTTGAGAGCCAAAGAAACTGGCTGAATATGTAAAGATTACAGTCTTCGTTCCTTCCGCACGCCAAGCTTGAGCCACAGCATTGTTGACATCAAGACTCCAGCAGTGAATTCATCTTAAAAGAAAAACTAATCAAACATCTATACAAACATGGAAGCTAATTGCACCCCCAAGACAACAACCGAGCCAGCTGGTAGGAATGATTACTGGAGAAAAAAATCACCAAGAGATAGATTCTACTGCTCAGTGTGGATGAATGAGTGGCTAGGAAGCATGCCTTGTAGAAGGTCAAATCTTACTCAGTCCAATCAGATGGGGACAGACTGCAGTCTAAACTGCATTTTTGGAGTTTGCAGATCATCCCATTTCAAGGTATTCAGGGGAATTAGGGTTCAATTAGGTTCAGAAAGAGACAACAACAGAAGGCTGTTGTGAACTGATAGAGGAAACAGAGGAGTGATGCTATAGGCCAAACAGAGAGCTAACAATGCTGCTGTCAGAATCAGCCTGATCTAAACTGCTGACAGGGCAGACTAGTCTATGAATCAGACCTAGAGACAGCCCACTGGCTGCAATTGTGGCCTCCTGCTCCTAGCAACATGGTGCTAGGCTGAGTCATAAGAAAAAAGGGGAGGATCTAGGGTTTTGAGATCTGCAAAGGAAAAGAAAATAAGAAAGAAGAAGAGTAAGGAGAGAGGAAAGAGAATGGAAAGAAGAGAAGGTGAAGAAAACAAAGATAGGTAGACTCCCTGACTCACTTCAAATGGCCTCAAACCAGCTCATAAAAGGAAAACAGAGATGAGAGAAGTGGTTACCTATTCATTAACTCATGCTGAAACCTTAAAAGAGCAAGGGGGCAGTAGTATACAAAATTTTGAATGAAATGTTTTTTTTTTTTAAATCTACGCAAAACAATGGTGATACTTAATGATTAAGCAATTTACCTAGAGATAAGAATAAAATGAAAAAAATAAAAGAAATGACAAGGACTAATACTGGCATAGTTAACTAATCAAGCTAAGACCAGTTGACTCAATTACAACATTCAACAATTATGGAAACTCTTGGTCCGCTAGCTCAAACTCCGGTGCTGATGATACTGTCAAGTCTTGAGCTCACATGATCCAAAAGAATCATTTAATTTTAAACCAGTAGTTAGGTCAGTTCAGATTTAAGACTCAGAACCTGCATTTGTTCTTGGTCTGTTTGGGTCTAGCATCAGGATGCGTCCACACCCCTTTTATTTTTTATTTTTAATTATTTAGGATTTTTTTGTTGGTTCAAATAAATTTTTTTACAATCTTTTCAGCCTTTCAAATATGCTTTTTGAGCCTCCTAAACTGGTTATTTAGTAGCACATGCAAGCAAATAGTGCATTTTTTCCGAAACTATCTATGTATCGCTTTTAATAATTAATTTTGAAGACATTGGCATGATTTTCCCTTATGTTATTAACTTCTGGCCAAATAAATGGCTAAATAATGGAGGATGGACTACCTTACCGAAATGCAGGAAGATTCCAGTGTAGAGGAGGCTGGATCTTGGCACCTCCACTCCCTTCTTCCTCTCAATTCTCTCTTTGCTACTTTGTTTCCTTCCTCTCTATCTTTCTTTCCTCTCTCGTCCCCAAATCAAAGCAAACAAATAAAGCTATCAGGGCTCTCTTTTCTATGAGTAGGACTCAACTATCCTAGTTGATACTGGCGACTCGGCTCAAACATGATTATCCTAACCAATACCAATCGGGATGGTCAAGATGTGCCTGTCCATGAGAGAACTGGTGTCCGAAGTGCATCCCCAGTACTGTTCTCTCATCCGAGTAATATGATACCAACAGGTTGCATCGGGACCCAAATCCTTGCTTCAAGTAGTTATGGATAGCATTTCTAAGAAAGACAAACCACTTCTAAATCTCGATCATTCAACATAACTTCCATAGGCCATAACTTCCACATATGACATCTACATTAGGTATTTAAGGCGTTGAAATGATAGGTTTAATAAGTGCTAAAATAGTTTGATAAGCAAAGCCTAGTCATGTGGAAATAATTGTAGTAATGTTTGACCAGGAAGTATCTCGTAATCCAAGAAAAAAAACCAAGGATGTGTCAGCAGGCAAAGTTGGAAAACAACATTAGCTTCCAAGCCAATCCCAGCTCACACTATATAATATTTTAGTTTTTGATTAAAATAATTAATATTGATTTTATGTAAGTCACCTTTTAACTACAAGAACAATACAAGGAACCTCACTAGAGCAAAAGAAGGCCTTGTGACTGTAGTAGGTACTTGTACAAAGGTTTTTTTGAAAAAAAATGTAAAGATGTAAAAAACCGGCTTATATTTTTCCACAATTCTTTTTGTCATAATAGTTTTATTCTAAGTGCACTAAAGGATCCCTCTCTCTAATTAGATCATCTTGGCAGTCCCCATCACCTTTTACATCAAAACCTACTCATGTTACTCAATGTTGATTTGGTTTTTTCATACTCAATCTCCTAAATTCAACAAGCAAATTTGATTGGCAGACTAGTAGTCATCTCCATGGTGACTATCCCGTTAGGTTCCCTTACCAAGTAGATCTTCCTTCCGTTCAAAAGTTCCTTATATGCAAAGCACAAAAATATGTAATTATGAAATCTATCCACATAGAAAACATATCCATCAACTAAAAAAAAGTTGGAAGTAACATGTCACCAACAAAGAGGGTTCCAACTGGTTGAGCTGGTAAAATTTCTTATGTTGAAACAATTGACCTAGCTTCGACCCCACCCTCAATCTGATATTCGACAGAGCTTCCGCCCATCTTAGTTCTCAAACAAAAACATGTCAAAAACAAATTACCCCACGATATTGATAACAAGTCAAACAAGTATTTATCTTTGCTTTTTTTGGAAATTGTCTCCATATAACAAGAAATCTTAGATGTAAGATTTGCCAACTTGTAAATCCTCATTCTGTGCTTCTAGTATTGTGCAAGATCCTATGCCTAAGCAATGCTTGGACAAGATGCTGTCATGCTTGAAAGATTGTGAAATTCTAATCCATCATCATATTGTAAAAACTGTTTGTACAACTAACAATCGACCATAAAGAGAAAAACATATTTCTATCATTTACATCAAGATAAACATTAAGAAATTGTGTGAAAAGAAAGTCGGCATTCATTGGTTGAATTTCGAGGGAACAATATTAGCCTTTCATAATTTCCAATATAATATTGATTTTGAGACAAACAAGATAAAATTGAGGTAATTGATGCTTCAGTCTCACATTATTGTATATGAACAAAAGGATAATCAAAAGACGATTAGTTGAGCATTTGAGTAAACCTCTCCAGAGAGCTGTTGATGGACCAATGTCCGGATCTTTTTGGTCCAGTTGTCAGCAATATTTCCTTCATACAACCCTTCAACATCCATCAGTTTGCCATCAGAAATATATTGTCTTGGGCGTGGATCAATCATCATCAACTTGAGATTAACAGCAATGTTAAGAATGTACTTTGCAATGTCGAGTTGGAAATTGCTGCCTGTGAAACCACTCAATTCAACATTCTCAAGGTGGTGATGTGGACCCTCATGAAGCACCTTCACCTTCTTATATCGACGCACATCCCGGTTATGAGACATGTAGTTTGAATGAAAAGCCATCTGCAAGTAACAAAAGCATTTTATAGATATGGTGAAATTAAACAAACCTCCTACAGGATATTGCCATTAGAATTTAACGATAAACAACGATGACGACGACATTAAACTCTGCATCATTGGGTTTCTTTTCGGGAATACCATAGACAAACTTATTAGTTGCAGAACAAAATAATTGATTGCATCGAAACCTGGCACTCATTAAATGTTACTGAATGAGGGATTTCCTTACATGCAGTTCAAGTTTTTGCAAGAGAGGCGATGCCTTGAGAAGCCAAGCTATCCAAAGAAGGTCTCCAGGTGATGGAATGTTGATGATCAACTGGCTGAGACTAGCAAATATGGGTGGGTTTACTGGAAAACTGGGTTCGATGCCCGCAATCTAAAATAATAATCATAATAAATAAACAATTGAGTCAGATTGATCGCAGAAACATCAGAAGTAGTCACACCTTCCAATAGAAACCCACCTCCCTCGGTGAGGAAACGCACATAGTCAGAGTCTTGATTTGTGGGGCATCGATCGGGAGCCTATTCAAGGCATAGTCCACCAGGCGCACAGAATCCTTGAACAAGAACAACCGTTCAAGCCTGGGGACCTTCTCGAAGGAGAACCAGACCTGCCGGCCCCTGTACTCGAACGTAGAGAGATTCGCACCGCTGAGCTCGACGCTTTTCAAGCTTTGCCATTCCTCCAGAAAGAAATATTTCAGTGAATCACTGCTCACCACCAGATCGACGAAATCTCCGCACTTCGCCAGTACAAGACGCTCGAGAACCGGGCAAGAAGCCAGCAGGTCCTTCACATGCCTCTCGGTAATGTTCACTCGCCGGAGCTCCAAAACTTGGAGACTGGCAAAACCCTCGAACTCCTCGAGTGGGGGGTTCCAGATGGAGAATTCCAGGAAAAGGCGCTTCAAACAGTTGGCTCCGGAAGGCGAAGATAGCAGGAGACGGAAGGGAAAGTTGTAGGGCCGGGCAAAGTCCAAGCGGATGATGGGTCGACCCTTGTTGAAATTGAGATCGAGGATCTCGACTTCGCGGCCGATAGCATGTTCGAGCCAGGAGTCGAGAAGCTGGGACTGCCCGCGGCCTAGCGGAAAGTGGAGGCGGAAAGTACCGAGCTTGTGGGCTTGGTGGTGGGCGAGGAGGGCGCCGGCGGCGGAGAGGAAGCGGCACGAGAGATGGAGGATGAGGCGGTCGCGTTCGCCCCTGAACAGGTTGTAGAGCTCGGAGTCGGGGATGCAGAGATCGGGAGGGAAGAGGTTGGGGGCGTCGAGGAAGAGGTCGGAGGTCTGGCACCAGACGTGGCGCCACCGCCTGGACAGGACGCTGGTGCGGACGGCCTCCCGGACGGTGAGGAGGGAGAGGATGGAGCTGAGGATGGCGTCTGGGAGGCTGCTAAGGCGGTCCGCCCCGCCTGGATCGGGCATCGTCCGCCCCGCCATGGGGATCCGATGAAAACCAAGAAACAGGTCAATTCATTTTCTCCAAAAGGGGGATGGGGTCCGAGACGGAGAGAGGAAAGAACTTGAAGGAGGATCAACTAAAAGCGGGGGAACAGCAAACGGTCTCGTCTACCAGTAATGCATGGCAAAGTGCTCCAGGGGCGAGGGTTTCAAAGGAAAGATGGGCTGGGCTGGGCTGGGCTGGGCTGGGCGCATTAGATGCATCCCACTCTCTAACTGTTTAGTGGCAGCCAGCTGGATTCTTCTTTTTCTTTGTTTTTAACACAAAAATTAAAAGCATGAGAATGATGGGGAAGTATGATGTAGTTCCCACACCCCACAGATTATCATCGTCATTAATCAACTTGGGAAACAAGTTGAATCTGAAATTTGTAGCTTCTTTTTTTTACCCGGCCTAACCTATGTAATATCCAAATCTAATTTGGATTAACAAAAATTAAATCTATCCTACACGTTCTTGTTCCTACTCAACATGAAAATCCAAATTATATAAAACTTTTTCTCGTTCATCCTAAATATATTTTCAATGAACCTTATGTAAACTAATTTCTCTTCGTTCAATTCAACAACCATATCTCCTCTCACTTGCTTTTACTTAATTATATTTAGACATTCATTATTTACTTTACTTTTACAATATTCTCAAGTATATTCTTTTTTTAAAATTATATTTTGTAAACTGGTATCATTTAAAATATTTTTAATAACTCTATGGTGAATTATCATTTATTATATTTTTGAATATAAAATAGAAGCTACATGTTTGGTTCAAACTATAGATCAAATTTGGCTGGATCCTGAGCTGAACCCGAATATTTCTAGTTAGGTTTGAGTTATACTTGGTCGCAACTTCATGAAAATGACTTGTTGAGTCTAAAATCTTTTTCATAGCCCCATCAAACCCGACTTAATCAGCATATAAATTGGCTCGATGTCAAAAAAATCAAGACCCGAACATAAAATTGTATCAGGGTAGGGTTAAACATGCCCTCGTCCTACCCTACTAGTTGCAGCTCTTTTAAAATATGCCATACCTTTAATGCAGGTCACTCTGAATGTGTGTGCGCAACATAGTCCACATGCACTACCATTTTAAAATGGGTCCTGCACTCTGATACATGTCACCTGTATATATGCAGCATGAACCATGTGAGCTGCCATTTCAAAATGAACCGTGCTGCAATAAGTGTAGCGCTACAAAGATGCTTAGCAAGCAATAAATCAATGGAACAGTAGAGGGAGGAGAATTGAAAAAGGTACATGCAGAGAAGTTTTTATAGTCTTTGGAGCAACATGCTCCTACATTCATTTTCCAAAAGCTTCTTCTTAAGAATTTCACTATATGGGAAAGTCTTTCCCATGAGAAACATGGAAAAGTAACTTTCCCATGAGGCGGGAATCACCCCATTTTTATTTTTTCCCAAAAAGACCCTTCAACATTAAAGAAGTATTAAAGAGGCATTAAAGACCTAATTTTTATTAAGGGCATAATAGGAATTATACATAACTTTTCCAGAAAAGTGGATGGCCAACCAAACATAAGCACTTTGGAAATTTGTCATTTTCCCATGGTTAACCAAACATGCCAAAAGTACTTTCCTAGGCATCATTTTCCTAGGAATTTGTTTCCTAGGAATCATATTCCTACGAGGGAAAATGCTTCCCGCGAACCAAACGAGCCCTATATATAATGCTCATACGAAGCTAGCCAACTTCTGGATGTGGCCAAAACCTTTATATAGAATTTAATTTACGGGTGTTAGGCAAGCCTACCTGTAAGATCCTTTTTTGGATCTCACAAAAGGCAATCTAATGAAAGAAAAACTTTTATAAATTTGAGAAACCTCTCCAAAGATTAGTTGCACCAATAAATCTCTCGGTAAATTCTTCCTTTGTTGAAGAGAAATTGAGATCTATAGTAAATGTAGTCATCTTTTTAGTTTTTAGTGTTCTTGCAAGTATTTTTGTGCTTTGAAGTTTTCTTGTTGTTCATGCTTGTTTTTGAATTTCTTTTTTCTTTTATTTGTTTAAGTTAAGAAAGCTAGATATTTAAAATGGAGAACTTGGGATAACCGCTGTTGCCACCAAAATCTAACCCAACCAGATTGGATGAGCTGGCGAATGGTGGGTGGTCAGTTCTACTCAGATTGCTATGCTCGAACGAAGGGGTATGCTTTGAGCTAAGAGTTTGACTTTAAAATAGGAATGAAAACACCGAAGGTTGCCGGATTTTATTTGTTTGAGGATCCTCTAAGGCCTAAGTCAGGGAAGAATTCTGAAGAACAGTGCAGATTTGAAAAAGAGTTGTGAGAGCAAGAGTAGCACCGCAAAAGCGTAAGTGTAAATGCAAACGTACCTGAAGGTCCTTTGATTGCAGATTACACAAAATGAGGGTTGATATCAGTTACTAAGAAAGGCGGACGTGTCCCATAACTATTTGGTGAGCAATAACTATCCACACATTACGCATATCGCACGACTTAACTATGTGGGATGTGCGTTCGTGGGCCAAGCAATAACAACTATCTGTTGGGCGAGGTTTAATTGCCTTTATGGTGCCTTTAAGGGAGGCCATGTAGCAAGCTTCCATTGGTTGGTTTGATTAGGTTAGCAATGGTAGATCAAGGCATATCACTTACCCTCTATTTTTGAGGTTGAGTTGACTTCTTTGGCTCAGGTGAAGGAAGTAGTCACACTAATCCGTTGAGCTAATTAAGGAGACTCATTGAGCCAAGCCACCGAGATCACCTTCTTGAGCTACTTCTGTAGTCTTCTAAAGGGTTCTAGAGGTAGCATTTATTACTTCGTGGCATCCGACGACCTTTTTGAGATGTCATTATTTATGGGAAGCTCTAAGACAATGATTAGACTTCTCAAAATGATGAACCACATGGTTTTTTGAGATCGAATGCCATGGCAACATGTGGTCAAAGATTGCGCCAAGTTGTCAAATGACTGGATCAATCTAGGCCATCCGAGCTTCTATATAAAGTGAGCTTCCTCCCTCCTCTTTCTATTTTGGCCTTCTTGCAATTCAAAGACTTCTGCTAGGGTATAATTCGGAGATTTTCTTGCCAGAGCTGCTCTCAACCCATTGCGGAAGCTGGTGCTCATAGCTCCTTGTTTTTTTTTCCTCTTTTAAACTTTCATTAGGTACCTTATTTGATCTTATTTCCTTCTTTTCCTCTCAGCTTTTTGCCATTTTTCTAGTTCTTGTCTCCATCCTTGTAGCTAGGGGTGCAAGTGGGTCAGGTCAGGCCACGAGTGACCCTGACCCAATCCGGTTCTTTGTTCGGATTCTAATTTTGGACCCAAAACTGATCTAATAGAAGATCGGATCGGGTCGGATCCACAGCTACAATTTTTGACCTAATGAGCCATTCAGGTTGGTACATGGACCCGACCCAAAAAATTCTGGTCCGGATCGGATCGGGTCCGAGTTCGGATATTGTTTTTGACTTTTTGTCGAGCAAGTTGAGGGTCAGGGAGTGGGACGACCGTCGAGGGAGTAGTCATCATCGTTGACGGCGGGCGGAGCATCGGCTAGGCTGGTAGGGTGGCTATGGAGGGAGCGGCAAGCATCGTCGACAATGGTAGCGGTATCGGCTAGGCGGGCAGGGCGGTCATCGAGGAAGCAGTGAGCATCGTCGACGGCGGCAGTGGCGTTGGCTGGCCGGGCGGGGCAGCCATCGAGGGAGCGGCGAGCATCCTCAACGATGGCAGTGGCATCAATTAGGCAGGCGGGGCGGTTGTCGAGGAAGCAGCAAGCATCGTCAATGGCAGTAGCGGCATCGGCTAGGCAATCGGCGCAACAGAAAGCATAGAGGGCGAAGGGAAAGATGGGTTCGAGGCGGGGGCAGGCAAAGATGCCATAGGCGCAGGGGCAGGGGTGGGAGAGGAGGCAGAGGAGGTGGAGGAGGGGGTCGAGGCGACCAGTGGCAGCGAGGGTGCGGACCATCCACTCGTAGGTGGAGTGTTTGTGGCGGAAGGAGTCAACGCTGGTAACCCAAAGGAAAATGTCGAGGTCGTAGGGGGTGAGGCCGGGGCGGTGACGGAGGAGGTGGAGTAGGTTGGTCTCCCTCCTAGAGGCCCTCTTAGATCAGCAGGGTGAGGAGTGGCTAGACATCGATCCCTTTTGAGATAGGGAGCTCGAGGATCGATGCATCCTATCTTATTCAGGGCTCTGAGGATGAGAATGGTGGTTGCACAGGGTCCTCCACGAGCTCTAAGGATGGAGGCGATAATTTTGTTGTGTCCGCCCTAGACTCCAAGGAGGAGAGTGGTGGCTTGGCTGCGTTGGGACTCTATGGTCGCTCGGCTTGCGATTGTTGCTATTATTGCTGGTGGTGGTGCTTGGCAGTTGTCTGCTGCAGGTTCTAGATGATTATAGTCAGTGCATGAACCTGTTGTATAAGCAACTGAAACTGCTTGGCAAAAATTTGTTTCCTGTGGCTCCGTTGGAGGTAGAGCCCTTTGAGGGCTTTGTAGAGAGCTATCAGATTCTACTTGCATGTCTGGCTGGGCAGTCAAGGGTCCTACTTGTGCTCTTCGAGACTTCAGGGCTATGGGTTGTCTGTCGTTTGGTGGAACCTTTGGTAATGGGATCACGAATCCTCCTCTTAACACCAATCTATTGCCACTAGAAATCAACCCGACCATGGCACCGAGCTGGCTGAGTTGCTGGAATGCTTGAACAATTGGCTTCAAACCGTGGAGGTCCGTTGAAGATTGTGTTGTGTCTTTGAGGTGGAGAGGTGGGGGTTGTTGTGCTCAAGTGGTGATGGATCCAATGCTTGTTTCTACTAAGGTGGTGCTGGAAAGAGAAGACTATGCTCAAACCTTTACTTCAATGTGTGATCTGGCTTAAAATAGCAAAGACGAAGAAGTCCTCTTACTGAATGTTGTTCGGGGCGGGGACTCTCCAATGTCTAAGTTAGACAGACTCTTAGGGAACAATGAAAGTGTTGTGAGAGTGGTAGAACGACGGTACAAGGGCATAAGAGGGCTCGAGAGCACTTACTTGGAGAATCCTTCAGGAATGGTTTATATAGGCAAAGGTCGGCAGCCATCATCGAGAAATTAAAGCATGCAGATCGGACATTTTTGGTAGCCCATCGCACAACCTAAAAGTTACGTGCAGGTATATATCTTGCCCATGATCAAGCTCCGAGCATCTTGCCCATACAGCTATAGAAACCTCTCATGATTGTGGCCTAGGTGTTGCTAGCTAGGGAAAGAATTTGAAATTTGAAGGACTCTCTGCACACCTCAAGGTCGGCCACTTGGTGAGCTTTGAGTAGTCGATTGGAGGATTCATGGTGAGCTTTAATTAGTCAGTCTGCCACATCGATTGTGGTCAGTTTTGAGGTGTATCGGAGCAAACCATGGAAAAGGGAATAATGGATTTGCAGTTTCAGCTAACTTACCTAAATGAATTACCATGATTTCGGACACTTATCCATCATTTAATAGGGATATAAGAGAGTTAGAATTTTTACTTCTTTATGCGTTGATCAGGGAATAACAGAGTACGAATGATGGCAGCAAAAACACCAAAGCATGGATGTTGAACTCGGTGCTAGTCATTTGAATACCGTAGCCATTTGAAGAACTCTGGAATTGTGTGGACTCCTTCCAAACTCGCCAGAAATACATCAAGTGAGAGATGAATGGTAATCACTTGCAAGCATTTCAGGAACCTGACGCGTTGGCAATCTGAGTCTCCAGTATTTCCTCACTAACTGTCCATCAAGCAAAGTCTCAGAATGTTACGATGGGGGAAGATTTGTCCCACACTCTGATTCAAGGATTCTTCCCACAATCCAAACTTCTTACCAAGATGAAGGTGGCATAAGCATAATTTGGTGTGCCAATTTGAGCTTGATTAGCTTTCCACCAACACAATGATAACATCTCACAATTTTCAACTTGGTCGGCAGCATTTGGTTTTGGTGATTACATTGAAATGTCCAGCCTTTGGTTTTGTTGCCGACAGCCTGACTCGAACACTCCAAGATTGGCAATGCAGCTAATGGAAGGGACAACGACTGCGCCGCTTATCCGAAGTGATGATGTGAAGCAGCTACAAAACTTCTGCTGGGGGATTGGTACCGTTGGACTGCGAAAGCAACCGAGCTACCTGCGCATGAAGGCAAATCTAGTGATGAGAGTTGGGACTGGAAGGGAGGCTGTCCGAGGGATCCTTGGACCACGGCACTGCCTGGTCCAAGCCTGTGCAAGCGGTTAACAAGGAGCCAAAAGGTGATGTTGCTGCTATGGTGGGCATTTAATCAACATCCTTTTCGAGAGGTGACAAAGATCCAAAGGCGCTAGCTTTGATATATCCGAGGATGGTGTGATTGGATTCAGGTGCCATCGTTCTAGGAAAAACCTTCACCGGGTGGATGGATTGGTGGGCAACGATGGAAGGCAGGTGGGACAAGGGATGTCGACTACTGTCTCTCTACTACCACAGCTGCTCCTGGTGGATCTGGGAACAAAAATTCTAGGGTGCTTTTCTGTTTCTAACAACACACCAAACAAAAACAAAAAAAAATGTTTGCAGATTGTTAAATGGAATGAAAAGGTGAATAAATTATTAAAATTGCATCAGCTAAGAAGCGAACCCAAGTCTTGACCATGGCAGGATACCATTCTACCACAAGACCACTGGTACCACGATAAAGGTCAGCAGTAGCATTGCAACAAGGAGTGGAGACATAAAATTTCGCTTTCCCTTCTTTCTTTTTTTTTTTTCCTTCCCTGTCTCTCTTCTTCTTCAAAGCTTCTCTGACATGCATGACAATACCAAATACTAGTAGAAAAATTTATGTCTCCTGGATATTGTCAGCTTGTTTGGCCGGTCATTTTATTATAAATTGATGCTATGACAGGGACGTGCTGCTATTATGTTGTTTTAAAGGTTAGCTAACGAACGAATGCAAGGATAATGAACCATTTTTGATTGTGATAGACAGGGCCATTGACAGAGAGCTGATAGCTCAGGAAGCGTGCTGCCTTGCATCATTAAACCCAAAATGGACCTGTTCCAAAAATCCACAAGAAATACACATTTGGATCTTGCTTGTTCTTAAAATAATTAATTGATTTATGAAACAGAATGGCTCTGCTCAGACAAATTAAGGATGCTATAACAAAGTCGGTCCAAGATCCTGCCTGGTAAGAGACACACAGAGAGAGAGAGAGAGAGAGGACCAGAAAAGCTAATCTCTGAATAAGAAAAGAATATGCAGCGATCTTTTGGGCTTCCAGGATGTAGTCTGTAAAGCAATTAGAACCAGAGGTCATGACTCGTGAGTGAAAAGGAATGACTTTCTCAGACAACACATCCAATGTGTAATGACAATCATCAAACTAAACCAATACTGTGATTTCCGAAGACCGGCATGAATCCTTCTCCATGTTTTCATATCCATACTACAAGACCCAAGAGACTAAGAATGACAAGACATGTGCCAATTACAGCCCAGAAAAGCCTCATACAAGCAGCCTTTTCCTTGTGGGTCTATGTACTAAATCAAGTCCCCGTAAATCACAAAGTTACATTTAGAGAGAATAATATTATTTTACAGAGAAAAAACCTATGACCCAACCGAGCAAATTACAAGTGGCAGCGTAGGACAACATAGCACGGGCCCCAGACAGGAGTACTAAAAAACACATGAACATCGAGGAACGTCAATATCTATAGATGGAGGAGAAGGCTTCGAAGCTGCAACAGTCCAAGGCTCTCGGAAAGCCTCAAGCACAGAAAGCACAAGTAGATGGCCAGCAGCCCAGCGCCAAACACCCTATCCAGCTTCATCCCTCTCCTTGGCAGCATCGCAAGGGCCCAGAGCAGGGCACCTACAAGAAACCCCATCGTCTCAAAGAGAGATGGGTCCTGAGGGATGACAAAAGGAGACGGATGTGAGGCCCACGATGCCAGCACAAGGGACAGACCCAAGCCAAACACTATGTTGAAGAGAGGCCCCGCATAGCACCCGGAGAAGGCAATCTGGACTCCATCGCTCCCACCGTTCGCAGCTATCGCAACATTGGCCATCAGGTCCCCCAGCGAGTTGCCCCAGGCCAGGACAGTGAGCCCCAGAACCAGAGGCCTTATCCCGAGTATGCAACCAATGGAAACCAGCAGAGCAACCAGTTCTCTAGCTATCATGTAAGCCCAGATCACACTCATCAAAAAACCACCTGCAAGCCAAGAGAACAGACACCTTTTAGGAGGGCTGTGTTTCTCAGTGGTCTCCGCTGCAATGATCCCCAGAACGATCCCCACCAGGCCGCCAGAAAGATAGACCGTTAGCCACTCATCCGAGCCCATCTCCTCTCTCTGAGAATTCCAGAGAGTAGCTAAGAGAAGCGGCGCGAAGATGGCCGCAGAGACTGCGAACGGCTTCGACCACCTCTCCTCCGAAACGTCGGGTATCGTCAACCTCCTTGGAAGATGGAGAGGCATCTGTACGAGATAAATCAACCCATGAATGCAGCATGGAACCGATGGCTTGAGCTTGGAACGGCAAGACTTGTCATCATCGACTTGGTCGTGCTCGCTGGTTTCTTTCGCGTTGTTGTCGATGGGAACTTGTACGACTTGGATGCTATCTAGAAGCGGCATCGCCAGCTCTGCGGAATTTTCGCCGCAGCAGAGCCCAATCCACACTGTAACAATGTAGACAATATAGAGAGAAACGAAGCATATCGAGCACCATACCCGAATCCTCCCAGCGATCAGAAAAGCGAGAAGGGAACAAAGCGCGGCCGCCAAGAAGCAGAGATCCCTTACGAAGCTCGACCGGTCGATGACGACGGCCCGCGAGGCAACGCCGATGCTGATGATTCCCACCACCACGCTGGAGACGAAGAATGCGCTGCCGAGCACGCTGCTGAGGCCAACATCGCTGATGCCGGACCCGGCGAAGGAGACGAAGATGGCGAAGACGTCGGCGGCGCCATTGCCCAGCGGTAGGAGAGTGACCCCTGCTATGGTGGGCGGCAGCCGCAGGAGTCTGGAGAGGCTCTCCAGGGAGGAGCAGAAGTAGCGGGAAGCGGTGCTTCCCAGGAGATAGAACAGCAGCAGAAGCCAGAGGAAGAGGAGAAGATAGCCCAGAAGAGGGTACTCCGCGAGAATGCAGTAGAAGACGCGGAGATAGTCTATGCAGCCCCGAGGCGAGCATGGGGGGTGGGTATGGAGATACGAGCACCTGGCCTGGTGGTCTTCGAGGTCCTCCAGGCCTTGGCAGGCATCCTGCGGGGTATAGGGATGGGCCGGGGGGGGGAAGGATAACAGGAGTAAGGAAAGGTTCGACAGGAGGGGGCCATTGGGTTCATGGTGGGTGCGGGCGAAAGCCATTCAAAAGAAGAAATCGAAGGGAATTACTGAGGAACGGGTGGGAGGAGGCGTGGAGAGATGCTGTGGGTGGAGGAGGGTTCGAAGGGGAAGCCAAGACTTTGGGCAGAAGGAGAGACTCGCATCTACTAGCAATTGGTAAAGGCTTTTAGATGCGGGAGAGGGACTCAGGGAGTGGGAAATGGAAAGACTCGCATCTATGGGGAGCTGAGGGTAAAGGTTGGAGGTCCCGCCGCTTGGGCCTCAGGATTGGGGAAAAGGGTGGCAGAGAGACAGGAAGCTGAAAGGAGCTTGTTGCTTCGCCTTTACCAAGACTACAGTGGGAAAGGCTCTTTTAAAGTCAACTTCGGAAGCGACATCTGGCTGCACATCAAGGATCGTGTTTAATAATTAAGAAAATAGGTGATAGTGGAATAAATTAGGAGGGGGGGGGGGGGGGGGGGTGGGGTTGGGGTGTACAGAATTTGTTCCACCGGATGATGGTTGATGAAATTTGGGCTCGTTTGGTTCGCGAAAAGTATTTTTCCTACTAGAAATATGATTTCTGAGAATCAGATTCCTAGGAAGAGGATACCTAGGAAAATACTTTTGGCATGTTTGGTTAACTATGGGAAAGTGACAAATTTCCAAAGTGCTTATGTTTGGTTGACCATCCACTTCCTAGAAAAGTTATGTATAATTCCTATTATGCCCTTAATAAAAATTAGTTCTTTAATGCCTCTTTAATGCTTCTTTAATGTTGAAGGGTCTTTTTGAAAAAAAATAAAAAAGGAGTGATTCTCACCTCATGGGAAAGTAACTTTTCCATGTTTCTCATGGGAATCATATTCCAATACAACTTTTCCATCTCTCTTTTTTGAAAACTCTAACCAAACAAGAGGCATTTCATTACTTTCCCGTTGACCACACTTTTTCCCCTCCTTTTCTTGCGAACCAAACGAGCCCTAAGTTGGAGGGAAAGGGAATAACCTGTTATAATGCGCGGAATAAATTGAATACTATTTTGCCTCCTACCGACCTCAAGCCTATCTCATGGGACTTCAAGCCAGACTCGTAATAGTTTAAATTAAATTTAAACTTAAATATAAAATATTTATTTTTTAAGCAGCTTCAGATATGTCGGTAGCTCGGCTCAAATTCGAGCCCGGACAAAACCCAAAGCACAGCCCAAAGTTAGATCAGTATCAATTTATTTTTATATGTTGTTATTTAAAAAAAATAATGAGAAAAGCAAATGTTGATAATTATTTCTTAATGTGGCCCCCACCATAATATCATTATGAGATAGTTAGAGTTCACCAAAATCAACGTTGTCTATTAGTATCCTGTGATGGATGGAATGCTAATGTTTATTACAATAGAAAATCAAGAGTTTCTAGTCTTACCTATAAAAAAAGGCCTATTTACTCCATCAGTACGTCCCATAAAGTTAGAAAAAGATTAAAAATATCTTTCTCACTAAAATATTTCTTGCCAAGTTATCTTGATCGGAACTTCAACATCGAAGCTTAAAAGACAAAAGACATTCACTATGGCAGAAGATATATATTTTTATTTTCGCTGCTTTATATATATAGTATTCGGATTATTCATATATGTTTAATATTTTCATTTGGTATCAGAGCAAGCTTTTCTATTTGATGTTTGTCGCTTTTGAGATTTTCATGTGCGTATTTTAATGTAATGGGATCATATCTTGTTGACACGCATAAAGTGATACTCGAGAAAATTATTTAAATCCAAAAGCTAAGTTACTGGTGAAAGACAATGCTTTTTTTTTTTTTTGAAACTTTTCTCTCAAAACACGTTCTGGATTGTCCTTCACCATTTTCGTCCTTTTCCTTATTTAAAGCTATAACTCTCTTACGACAAGGATGCTACTGGGTTTTGCATGGTTTTGGCTTGATTTCTCTTGGCTGGAAGCATGAAAGACAAATGGTTTTCTGGGTTTTGCTCGGACATATTTTGGGTTTTCTTATTCCTAAAATCCGAGTGTATGCATATATCTGGATGGGTTATTTTTGCATTTCTGTTGAATTCCGAAGTGGACTTTCAATCGGTGAAGATGGGATAATTTGCAACTGTATTTTTTGTTCTTGCCACACGAATTCTTCTTTATGTTTAAACTTTCGTTATGGATCCTGGGCTTTCTTGTTTCTAAGGCCGACTGGGAATTCAGTTGCTGGAATTCAAGGGGTTCTTTGCTCAAAATTTACTGTGTTTGCGGCAAACAATGCTTTTGCTTAACTTTGTGAATCTATTGTTCTTGTTGGCTGTTGACTTTGTTGTCATTCTCGAGTCAGTGCTATAAAGTTTGGATTAATTTTTTTTTGGTTGGTCGGGCTTTTCGATTGATGGAAGTCGGAAAGAAAGTGCTTTACTACCTAGAGGGTCTTCTCGATTACTATAAAAGTTTTTAAGCAATTATTTTGTAAATACCATGAAGTAGTATTTTACTATTATTATTAGGGGTCCAGCCACAACGCCCTAATAGTTTTAGAAAATCACATCTAGATTGAGTTTCATAAGGATCTGGTATTAAATTGTGATTGGGTCATGGTTATTAATATTTTATCCCCATAGGAAATTTATTAGTTTTCCATGATTTAATTAGAATAGGAAAATGGATTTAGAGTATTTACGGTAGTTTTATCCTCTTGCCCACAGGTGTGGATATCTTTATTTGTTGATGTTTTAAATTATTTGTCCCATTAATAAAGTAAAGTAAATCCATGTTGTTGCAACCTTTGCCCACATGTAGGTGAGAATTTGCTTTAAAGAAATGCCTCATATACTAAAGATATTTTCCTTAGTCATTGCAGTTGTACCAAAAAATTTTATCGAAAATGGTGAATACACTCCAATGCTTGATAATCACAACTTTTTTGACTGGAAGGATGCTGTTGAGTTTACCTTTGGGTATAGAGATCTTGATTTTGTGAGGACCCTCCACCCGTCCCCACAAATATGGATCCATCACTAAAAAGTACCAATTGTGGGAGAAAAGCAATCGCTTGGGACTACTACTCGTTAAATCTCGAGTTAGTAGAAGCACAAGGGGTGCTATCAGTGACTCTACCACTCTCAAGGCTTTTATGAAGGCCGTTGAAGAGCAATTTGCTCGATTGGATAAAGCCTTGGCAAGTACTTCGATCAAGAAGCTCGAAGCCAAAACTTATGACAATTCGAAGGGCATGCACGGGCACATTATGAAGATGAGGGACTTAGCTGCTCAGCTTAAGTCTCTAAAGATAGATATGTCTGAGTCATTCTTGGTTCACTTCATCCTGAACTCTCTGCCGTCCGAGTATGGACCTTTCAAGATTGTCTATAACACACATAAGGAAGAATGGTCAATCAATGAATTACTGGCGATGTGTGTTCAGGAAGAGGAAAGGATGAAGCACGATCAACCTGAAAAGGCTCACATGGTTGTTCGTGATAAAGGAAAGAGCAAGAAAGGAAGGAATAGCCAAAAGAGAGAACACAAGGCGCCCCCAAAATTTGTTGACAACAAGGTTAACTGTTTTTTCCGCAAAAGAAAGGGCCATGTCAAGAAAAACTGCCTGAAGTACCAAAAGTGGCTCGAAAGGAAAGGTATATTTATTTCTCTTGTGTGTCATGAATCATTTTTCATTGATGCGCGCTCCTAAAAACTCGTAGTGGGTTGACTCCAGTTCTTCAATCCATATTGTAAATACTTTGCAGAGATTTCTCAGCCGAAGGAAGCCAACAACAAGTGAACAATGGGTTTTCTTTGGAAACAAAGGTCGTTCACGAGTTGTGGCGGTTGGGACTTTTCAGATAGTTTTGAAATTGGGATTTGTTTTAGATTTAAACAATGTCTTTTACATACCAGATTTTAGTAAAAAGATGGTTTCTATTTCCCAATTGGTTGTAAAAGGATATGGATTTTTATTTGAAAATGAAATGACTATTTTTCTTGATAAAATTTCTATTGGTTCTGGTTCAACGATTGATAATTTATTTAAAATAAATTTAGATTCCGACTTTGAGCAAAACTATATGTCCCTACATATAGTTGGTGTTAAAAGAAACTTTTTGAACGAAAGTTCTTCTCTACTATGGCATAAGAGATTGGGACACATCTCTATAGAAAGAATGAAGAGGTTAGTGAGAGAAGGAGACTCTTGATTTCACTGATCTCAAAAGTTGTGTGGACTGCATAAAAAGTAAGCGGACCACCAAGTCATCTAAAGATTCAAGAAAGAGCACATAAAATTTAGAAATCATACACACAGATATCTGTTGACCTTTTTCTACTCCTTGCTTGAATGGTCAGAGGTATTTTATCTCATTCATAGATGATCATTCAAGGTACATATATCTCTATCTTCTGAATGAGAAGGCTGAGGCACTTGATGCTTGTAAGTCTTATAAGGCAAAAGTAGAGAATCAAGGTGAAAAGAAAATCAAGATCGTAAGATCTGATAGAGAAGGAGAATATTATGGAAGCTACACAGAAAAGAAACAAATGAAGGGACCATTTGCAAAATTCCTTAAAGGTGAGGGTATAGTTGCTCAATACACTATGCATGGCACACCACAACAAAATGGTGTTGCTAAAAGAAGAAATTGTACACTCATGGATATGGTGAGAAGCATGATTAGTAACTCTAGTCTGCCCCTGTCCTTGTGGAGTGAAGCTCTTAAAACTGAAGTGTACATTTTAAATAGGGTTCCATCCAAGGCTGTTTCCAAAACGCCTTTTGAATTATTAAAAGGATGGAAGCCTAGTCTAAATCATGTACATGTATGGGGTTGTCCAGCTGAAGTAAGGATTTATAATCCTCACATAAAGAAGTTGGATTCAAGAACAACCAGCAATTTTTTTCATTGGCTATCCAGTTAACTCCAAAGGATGCAAATTTTACAGTCCATCTCATAGCCCTAAAATTGTTGAGTCAATAAATGCTAGGTTTCTTGAGGATAATGAGCCTAGTGGGAGTGTTGATCCTTGTTGGATTGAATTTGAGAAAACACTTGAACAAGATGTACTTTCTCCAGTTGGAGGACCTTCGATTGTGGTAAGGGATATTGAGGTAGAACCGAGTCATGTACAACCTGTTCATCAGGAAGAGGTTCAAATTGAGGTTATTGAGCTAGTGCAGTCTGAGCCGACCGAGTTACCTCGAAAAGGAGGAAACATGGCTTTAAGGAGATCCTCAAGAATAAGGAGACCTGCCATTCCCGATGTCTATATTGTATACCTCATCGAGTCTGATTTTGATTTCGGACCTAAGGATGATCTTACTACGTTTTCACATGCCGTGAATACAGAGTATCGACTATCATGAAACATTCTCTCCGGTTTCTAAGAAGAATTCATTAAGGATTATCATGGCTTTGGTAGTTCATTTTGATCTCGAGCTACATTAGATAGATGTGAAAATAGCTTTTCTTAATGGGGATCTTGAGGAAAAAGTATACATGTGTCAACCTGAAGGTTTTAACAGTAACAATCCAAAAGTATACAAGTTAAAAAAGTCTATCTATGGATTAAAATAGGCTTCCCGACAATGGTATTTAAAATTTCACAAGGTTATCTCTTCATTTGGTTTCATCGAGAACCTTGTCGATCAATATATATACCTTAAGGCAAGTGAGAGCAAATTCATTTTCTTAATCCTATATGTAGATAATATTCTTCTTGCTAGCAGTAATTTGGGTTTGCTACATGAGACCAAACAGTTTCTCTTCTAAAATTGTGAGATGAAAGATATGGGTGAAGCCTCTTATGTTATTGGCATAGAGATTCACAGAGATAGAAAATAAAGAATTTTAGGACTGTTTGAAAAGGCCTACATTGAAAAAGTTTTGGAGAGATTTGGTATGCAGAATTGTAAACCCTTTGTAGCTCCCATAATCAAAGAGGATAAATTTTCTAAAGATCAGTCACCACAAAATGCATTGGAACAAGAGCAGATGAAAGATATCCTATATGCATCTACGATAGGAAGCTTGATGTATGCTCAGGTCTATACTAGACCCGACATATGCTTGGCCATTGGTATACTTGGGCGCTTCCAAAGAAATCCTGATGTCCTACATTGGGTAGCTGCAAAGAAGGTTATGCGGTATTTGCAAGGCACCAAAAACTACAGACTAACTTTTAGGCATACCGACATGTTGGATGTAGTTGGTTATTCAGATTCGGATTTTGCCGGTTGCGTAGACTCTAGAAAGTCAACTTCAGGATATATCCTCCTTCTTGCTGGAGGAACTATATCTTGGAGGAGTACTAAGCAGACCATTATTGCTACATCTACTATGGAGGCAGAATTCATTGCTTGTTATGAGACAACTACACATGCCTTATGTTTGAAGAATTTCATAAGTGGTCTCAAGGTTGTCAATTCTATAGAGAGACCAATCAGGATAGACTGTGAAAACAGTGCTACAGTGTTCTTTTCAAAGAACAATAAAAATGGCAACCGGAGTAAACACATCGACATAAAGTATCTCAGTATGAGAGAGAACATCAAGAGTAGTATGGTGTCTATTCACCACACCACTGCAGACTTGATGATTGCAGATTCAATGACAAAAGGTTAACCAGTTAAACAATTTAAGGATCATGTGGATTCTATGGGTATATGCATTTAGTTCTCTCATTGTACTTTCTTGTTTCACAAATATTATCAATGAATTCAGTTTGAGTATTGTGTAATAAAGTTTGTGAATTCATTTATCCATCGAGATGATAAAGTTGGACCCGAGTGACTTGTTCGTGATTCATAAAGTTTTCTCATAAAGCACTACTGAAGAGGTAGAGTACATCGTAGCACATGGAAGGGACGATTTCGATAAATAGAGCCTTACCGCCATGGTTCGTGTATGATGTTTCTTAAGCTAGTGGGAGTATCCATAATAAATGATGTATAAAATTTGGCCATACTAAAGTTGCCAATTCTATACAATTTGAATGTGTCATGTGGGCCAAGTGGGAGAAAATGTAAACTTTAATTGATAATTATCCCTTAAGGTGGCCCCCACACTATATGCATGTACAGCTTTCTTGATAAATTGAAGAGTTGGATAAGCATTATTATGAGGTAATTGTGGAGTTAACCAAAATCAACATATCTGTACAGTGTCTGTTAGTATTCTGTGATGGATTGAATACTAATATTTATTACAATAGAGAATCAAGGGTCCCTGGTCTTGCCTATAAAAGGGGCCTGTATACATCCATCAGTACGTCCCATAAGGTTAGGAAAAGACTAGAAGTCCATTTTCTCACTGAAGTGTTTCTTGTCGAGTTATCTTGATCGGAACTTCAATGCTGGAGCTTAAAAGACAATAGACATTCACTATGGCAGGAGGTATACGTTCCAATTTCTGCTGCTTTATATATATGATATTCGGACTATTCATATATGTTTAAGGTTTTCAGCATATGGTACATAAAATGGGCTTAGCTAAGAATAATTTATCATGTATGATTTATTTGTATTATATAAGAGAGTCTAATTTTTGACTAGCTCATTTTTTTTGTGAAACAATATTATGAAATATTAAGCTTCAATTGGGTTCAGGCCGAACCTATTTTTAGCCCAAATGAATAATTCGAGCCGGCCCAATCGGATTCGAGCTAGATTCGGGCCTGAGTTATCCAAAAGTTTTCAGGCCTAAGCCCGGCCTGAAACTCGGAAAAAAATTTGGGCTGGATTCGAGTAGAGAAATGGCCTGGCCCGATGTCCACTTCCAGCCCTGCTCTATCTTGTGAAAATATAAAGAATCAAGCCCTCCAAAATCACAAATATACCCTGACTAGAGAAGTGTGTTTTTTTCCTTGCTGAAACAGGATTATCATTTACTGCTTAAAAAAATACTAAGCATGAAAGGAACTGCACGCGTCAACATCGACTTATACTGATTCCCACCAATCACATAACCAACTCATACAATTTAA
Organism: Phoenix dactylifera; assembly: GCF_009389715.1. Lineage (NCBI taxonomy): Eukaryota > Viridiplantae > Streptophyta > Magnoliopsida > Arecales > Arecaceae > Phoenix > Phoenix dactylifera. The sequence goes on from NC_052407.1 coordinate 13,035,230, forward strand.
TCTTTCAACAGTGCATACAATAGTATGATCATTACCACCCATATACAAATACCCCTGTGCCACCATAATATAACTTAGAAAAATAGTCATCAGAAATTGCTAATAGTATAAAGTTCACACAAGGGGCTGTTCGAAGTTTGTTTACACCATATCCTTGCTCAAATGACACGTGTGGCTAATTAGCCACGTAGTTGGTTGAGAACAAATATAAAGAGATTTTAGGAAAATATCTTAAGAGCTAAGATCGAATGGGCACTAGATAGAAGTTGACCGAGGGCACCTCACTAAAGACTGAATGCACAGAAGTAATCGGAAGTGCACTGATATAAAGTAGATCAAATGAAGATATAGCAAAGATTTCGGCTAATTAAGTGTGACTACGGTCCTAACAAGTGGTACACGATAGCACGATTAAGACATGGAGTAATGAGAGGATAGCTGGTGTCAGTTATTAGAGCTGCCAGGAGTGGAAGCTAAATATAAGTAGCAGTAATTAGAGTGGAAACTTATTATGATGCATTTTTAGACATGCTTTGTAGGTTGATACAGAGAATGCGAAGTATGCAGATACCGAAAACAGTTTGAAGCTCCATATGAGACATGTAACGAAAACATTGTTGTATGTTAATGCAGGGAGTTGACGTTTACCTACTCTATTTCTAACATTACAATGCAAAGAAACTTTAGCTTTCGTCCTGAGGTTTCATTGATCATGAAAAGTAGGGAGCAAATTTGTCCCTAGACAACCACATGCTTCTTTTTTGATGTTGTACTCAGATTACTTTATATTTTAAAAAAATAGAGGAAAAAGAGCGGGATTAATTAGATTATTTGGAGGGCATCTTCAGGCATAAACTGCAGCAAAAAAATCTTCAAGCAAGTAACATTTTTTTCAATTATTAACATTTCTGAGTATAACATCCATTTATACTTATCGTCAAAAAAAAAACAAAAATTGAAATTATTGCACTTCCATTATGACATCATCAACAACTATGCTCATAGAGAGTTATTCATAGCACCACCCACAAAAAAGAGCCCATGCAAGGTAATTTGGCTGTAACTAAAATTATTGCTTAAAATTGCTAATAGCAATTTGTCATGAAACAATAATCCCAGGCAGCATATCGGTATTTTGTACATCCAATGATCAATACAGCTATAGATTTTGCTTATCACCATGTTGTTTATGACATTAGAGATGGAGCAGAACATAACTCTATTGGAAATGAGTTCAAACTTCCATTTTTTTTAGAACTATTCTTTTCTATTAAAGCAAGCTTATATAAAACTTTTCTCCTCCTAAAGCTCCGTTATCGACACTCAACAAATGGGGATAAACTATTCTTAGGAGGCCCAGCATGTGATCAGCTTCCCCGTTCAACCTGCAGGTAGGTATTTCGATCACTTCCCCACAACCCTGATCTTCTGCTGAAATTATAAAATCCCTTTCTAATAATTATAATATTTTTGTAACATTTATTATTTCATGTCCATAAATATTATAATAAAATTTTGTATGTGTGCTAGCTTTTTATTCCACCGTGTAGCGTAGATTACTTCTCAGTTATGCATTACGTTGCAACGTGAAAGGTACGTACAAAGTTCTAGTAGCATCCTTGATATGCTCCCACTCAATTGGCAAATGTATGGCTAGCTCATCATCAGCTTCAACCAGATTGGCCAAGAGAGCGCACACAGTCTTGCAGTCTAGCGCGTGCTTCAGCTGGAGCTAGCCTACTGTATCGTTTCATATACCCTCTCTTCCTCGGCCAGACTCACCTTCGAGCTCGATAGCCTCATGCAAGCATCTACCAATTGAGCCTCTAGAGAAGTGATCCGTTGTTTAGCTGACACAACTTCAACCTAAAGGTTGTTACAGAAGCATTAGCATGGGGTGACCAAGTCCTCAGCACCACCACATAGAGTTGAACTCTTCCTTCTAGGATGTCACATGTGCAATATCTTCGGCTGCTGTAGCAATAGTGTGATGCATTTAGGACAAGTAATTACAAAGATGGCTCCTCAAATCAGTCAAATTTGTTACCGAACTAACGGGCAGATCGGGCTGCAGCAGAATGTCGATCGCGTCTCAAATCTCCACCACCTTTCTAGGACCGCCAAAGTCGTTGAGGTATAGGCTAGTGATACCCCAAATTTGATTATCTTCCGCGGCTCTTTTCCAACCTAACGGAGCTTGCGAGGTTCTTGCACCAAAGTATAAAACAACGAGTATCTAATATTGGAGCCAGCACCAGCATACGTACTTGCGAGTAGGCCATGCTTTTATCCTACTACCATTTTTCCTCCTACAACCCTGCTAGTACTAACGAGTCTCCACGGCATTCTGGAGAGCTCCGCTGGACATCCATAGTAGAACTTTCGGCCCATTTGTATTTTTTGCTTTCTTTTGATTTGACAGGATGTACTCACGTTAGAACTATATGAATTGCCGTTTTCAACCAAAAAAAAATAAATAAATGAGTGGTACCGGAATCTCACGATTCCACAAATCCACAAAATCCATGCGATACATGTCGTCGCACTTCTTTCCACTCAAGAGTTAACCTGCTGCAATATTTGGTACATCTTTGGAGACTAAGCCAAAGACATGGTGATGATCTCAATTATTGCTTCAATGCTGATGGAATTTCCATAGGATGGAGGAAATGAAGCAGTACAGTTTTTTTTGGAACGTTGATATTGGACCTGGAGTTCATGTTGAGAGGTGTTTTCCATTTGCGAGGGAGTTGGCTTTTACTTGCAAGCAATGGGCAAGGTAACGCTATTTTTTGTTTCTTTAATTTTTAGTTGGGCTGGATCCAGCTCCAACATCACTTAAAGTCATTGATATTTCTTTTAACATTTTTATTTTTAAGGAAAAGTCGACAGTCTATGCAATGGGAACCAACTCTGGCCCCCTCGGATGGAACTGGTTTGGAATTTTTGGTTCAACGTTGGATAGAATCCTGAAGATATGATCAGATGGGTGCATTTTTATTGGATTTTGTGCCAATGCTAAGTGTGGAATCAGTGCAACATATAATGGGGCATGGAATTGGATCCATGCCTTCCCATTCCAATAAAATCCTCAATGCAATCACCATACATGACAATAATCTCTTTCTCCTCTAAATATCCTTGACCTTCTTGATTATTGAAAGAGAATGAATATAAGTCTCTTGGTGCAACCAACAAACATGGTAAACTGACCACATCAACTATATGTAGTTCTAGTTGAATGACGTGCTCCAGCTATCTAGAGAATTTTAATTGACAGGAAATGATAGCAGGTTCAGCCAAAGATTGATGCACATCTATTGTAATATATAATCAATGAAATCCTAATCTGTCTTTAGCAAAAAAAAAAAAAAAATCCTAATCTGTAATGTTCCAACTATAATTTGATTGTCATATATGTGCATGTGTGCAACCAACCACAAGGAAAACAACATACTATAATAGAATCAGGGGCGGCTCAATGCATTTGGAGGCCTAAGGCGAACTTGCTAAAAAAGGCCTTTTTTTATTTTTTATTTTAAATAATAAAAAAAAATTAATAAGTGCAATATACTTTAGGAACCGTCTATTTACCAACCATTTGAAGTTACTAAGAAGGGTAGAAACTTATTTTTCTAATAAAAGCTTATGCTACTAGTGTTGGCGCCATCCTCACTTCACACCTCAACTCCCACATACAGGCACAGAACAAAAAAATAACAGCAGCAGCAAGGACAATAATCTTCAATTAATAAGCTATCAGAGAAAATACATACCTTATCCTGTGCAAGCAAAGAAAGATGTAGAAGAATTTCAAGTGGCTCTGAATGCAATAAGCCAATAACAACAGTATGGCATATGAAAGAAACCCTATTTATATATAATTGTTCGGTAATCACAGATTCACAGAACTATTAGAAAATAAAAACAACAATCAACAAATACTTTCATGAAATAATTAGTGAATAGTGAATAGTGAATAGTGATTAGTCAATATAAAATATTAAAACTTACCCTTAGCCTAAGCCTGGGATTTGATTTTGGCTGCCTTTGCCCTTTGGGATTTGGGATTTGGGAATAGCCGAGCTGCCGAATGATGCTCCACTCCGAGTGGAGGACGGGAGTCGGGAGGAGCCGACGAGGCGACGAGGCCGGAGCCGCGGAGCGGCGGAGCCCGGAGGGCCGGAGGAGCCGGAGGCCGGAGGCCTGGAGCCGAGGACGGAGCTGAGGAGCCGGAGCCCGGAGCCCGGAGGAGCCGAGGACGGCGAGCAGAGCTGGAGAGGAGATCCGGACTCCGGAGTCCGAAGCAGGGGCGGTCGAGGCGTCGAGCCTCAAGCCGTCGACGGTCGAGCCTCCCGGCTGCCGGTAAAGAAGGAAACTAGGGATTAGGGAAGGGCCGAACTGCCGAAGAACTGAAGTGAAGAAGCACTGAGGCCTGAGGGGAGATCGGGAGAGCCGGAGAGGAGAACGGAAGTCGGAAGGTACGCTATGTTTTTTTTTTTTGTGCTTTGAAGGGTTCTGTGGCTTCTGGCTTCTGCCGACTGCTTTGAGAGGAGAACGGAAGGTACGCCGTACGCCCCGGCGCCCCGCCCCGCTCTGCCTGTCTCAGGAGTCAGGCCCCTAACGGATCATAGGCTCGTAGCCTGTCTCAGGCTCTCAGGAGGCAGCAGCATAGGCATAGCCGTCGGCTCGCGCCCGTCGCCTCGTCGGGAAGATGGGGACTGTAGCAGGCTGCCGTCGCCCGTCAACCCTGCAGCCAGCTTTCGGATGTGACTCAAAAAAAAAAAAAAAAGACTCTTCACGAGTCGGGCGGGGGGCCTTCCATGAGCCGGGGGCCTTAGGCGACCGCCTCAGTCGCCTAAGGCTCGAGCCGGCACTGATAGAATTGTTAAGGTAAAAACCCCTTGATAGGTCTAAGCTCACTCCATTGCCATCCTATGTAATTTTCTTGTTTGTAAATACAAATGTTCTCTCTCTCTCTCTCTCTATTATATGTACATGCATGCATGCATGCATGTTCTCTCTCTCTATTATATGTACATGCATGCATGCATGCACGCATACACACACACACACACACACATATATATATATACATAGAGAGAGAGAGAGATAGACTTGGTTACACTAGTAGATATCCACTCAAATCTGGAAAGCTCTAAATCATGATAATGTTATGCATCAATGATCTGAATCATTGGATGTGATCCACTACCTCCAAATTGCTTTATGCACCAAAAGTAATATGATTTAGAGACTCCTAGCTAATGCATCAAATGGTTAAAAAATTAGTTAAAAAATATGTATTTATGTATATATATGTATATGTGTATTTATTTATGTATTTATGTATATTGACTATACTCAAGTGAACCTCCACTCAGATCTAGTTATATTTAGATAAGATGATGGAATCCTTCATTACCGATCCAAGCTATTGGACATGACCCACTTTCTTCAAGTTGTTTACACTATGATTTGGATAAGTTAACCTATGCATCTTGTGGTCAAAAAGCATACATATTATTTCATGTTATTTAAACTATCCAATATTTTACCAACTTGATGTATAGATTAGAGGTCTTCAAATTACATGATTTTTTATATATAAGCAGTTTACATATAGTAGATCATATTCATTTTATAATTTCTTTGCTATTTCTTGCAATTTTTTGGAAAATTCAAAAGAGAAATGAAAGGAATCAATCAATGTCTTTATTTCCCACTTTCATTAGTTTTAACTCAATTTTAATTTTTTATTAATTTCAGTATAAGCATAACTGCTAGTTATTTCCCTAATCCTAGAAATATGTTACCATTAATAGGAAAGAAAAGAAAATGCCCAAAAATCAAACTTATCTTGTCAATAAAAAAATTGCGAAGTCCAAAATACAGGTATTTCTTCAAAGGATTGAATGGATTACAAAAATGAAAATATTTTGAATGTTTTACGTACAAGTCCCAATAGAAGGAATTGGTTTACAAATGATTAGCTTTTCATCAGTTCGAAAGTCCTAATTAAACTAGCATTCACTTGATCATAATTCATTGTTTAAACAAAATTTCAGAGATGTCTTTAAACTATTGAACTATTATGATTGGTCTTGTACAAAATAGCATAAAGTTTTAATTCATGTGATGTTTTTAATGACACTATACCATTTTTTATTTACTTATTTAAATATGTTGCATTAATCATTCTCGTCATGTGGTGCAATATATAATATGGTACGCTACTATAATATTTGTTGCATCATTTTACAATTTAATTAGTCCGGCTCTCTCTTGTTGTTTGTCACTTAATAAATTTAATTCATAATAAACTCATACAATAAAGGAGTCATATAATTGAGTGCATAAAATGCACTTATGTTATATTCATTAAGAATTATGATTTGGTGAATAGTATGATCTATAAATCATATCATGTTGAGGTCAAATATTGGAGCCTATAATTGACATAAGGGTTTCTAAATTCTAATGAGTCTGATGTCGTCCAAAGAAAAATCCAAATTTCCGCTAAAAAAGAACATACCTAATGAATCAGTACGATGAATATTATCTAAGCAAAAATTGCATCCTTTTCTTTATAATACAGAGATTAAACCATGGTTTCAAATTAGTTCAATTGAAATGTGATTTTCTTTCTCCGTTTCTTTCTTTGTTTTGTTTAGTCCGTTCCTTGTTCATCAATAGTTCTAGTAGCCAAAAGTAGAGGGGCAAGAAGCAAGCGTAAAGCATTGTTCTTATATAAGATTAAACACAAAGATATGATAAGACATAATACAAATATGATATCCATATGATTCCAATATAAAAAAAAGGTGAAAAATATTGAATATAAAGTTATGACAATATGATGGGAATTGGATCAGTCGGCACCTTTCTTCTTCTAGGACAGATCTCTTGTTTAAAATTAGATGGTAGCATTCTTGGCGTCATACGTATACATATTATATAAAATACTATGGAAAATCATTTGAAATCAGCGTAATTCATAATAAGATAGTCTGTTCACAAATTACATCTCATTCTTCAAACCATGGAGATCAAGTCATATAACATGGTCTCAAATTAATTTGTTCATTAATTTGAAATGTGATATTCTTAATTTCTTGGTTTCTTTCTATTGTTTTCTAATTTAATCCTTTCATCATTCAATATCTCTAGCACTAGCTAGCATCCAAAAACAAAGGTGCAAAAGCGAAGCATAAAGCATTGCTTGGTTCCATTTGGTAGGAATTAGTTCTAACCACAAAGCTAGCCATCTTATAGGGGAATATGCTTATAGCGAGCAGTAACCCATGCATAAAACTAGAGGAATTATAGCTAATTATTTATACAGACAAGGGAGCATGCATAAGAAAGAACAAAAAAAATCCCTTTCAAAAACACATGAACCTCTACCAAGTAAGAATACAGGAACATTCAAAGTTGCACTAGCCCAAGGCTCTGAGAGAGCCTCAGGGATAGGAAGCAGAAGTAGATGGCCAGCAGACCAAACCCCAAGATCCTATCCAGCTTCATTTCCTTCCTCGGCAGTACCACCAGAGCCCACAGCAGCCCTCCTATCATGAAGCCGAGTATCTCAAACAGCGCCGGCGCCGCAGGGATCACGAAGGGAGCGGGATGCACTGCCCAAGCTGACACCACCAGGGATAACCCCAAGCCAGCCAATGTGTTGAAGATAGGCCCAGCATAGCACCCTGAGATTGCAATCTGGGCCCCATCCTGCCCTCCATTCGTGGCCATTGCAACATTCGCTATCAGGTCCCCGATGGAGTTGCCCCATGCCAAGACCGTCAACCCTAAAATGGCAGGGCTTATTCCAAATATGTACCCCAAGGACACCAGCAATCCCACCAGCTCCTCGGCTATAATGTAAGTCCATAGAACGCTCATCAAAAACCCTCCTGCTAGCCACGGGAACAAGAACTTCTTTGGCGGGCACGACTTCATGGTGGTGTGGAATGCAATGAGACCGAAGACGAATCCCACCAAGCTTGCATAGAGATAGATGGTCAGTCCCTCTTTGGAGCCCAAAACCCCTCTCTTAGAGTTCCAAAGGGTTGCCACCAAGATAGGTGCCAATGTAGCTGAAGCCACCGCAAATGGTCTTGACCAACTCTCCTCCGAAACATTCGGTATGGTCAGCCTCCTCGGCAGATAGAGAGGCATGTCGACAATGTAAAAGATCCACCGAAGGTAGCGTGCCACCGAAGTTACCTTGAGGCGAAGGTAACTTGATGATGAGGTCTCCTCCTCTCCGCTCGCAGGGGAAGCCTCCTTCGAGACCGACACCGACTCGCCGAGCTCCTCGTGGTCGAGGATCGGCACGACAAGGTCCTCATACTTCTCACGGCAGAAGTGGGTCGCCGACACGATGGAGACGTACACGAAGTAGAGCGAGGTGAAGGCCATTGCGCCCCAGATGGTGATCCTGCCGACGATGAGGATTGCAAGGAGAGAAGAGAGAACGATGATGAAGAAACACACGTCACGCACGAAGCTGGAGCGGTCAATGCGGACTGCATGCGGCGACGAGCTCGTCGCGCACACGTTGATGATGCCGACCACGACGCATGAGACGAAGAATGCTCCCCCGAGCACGCTGCTGAGCCCCACCTCGCCGGAGCCGGAGCGGAATGACACGATGCTAGCAAACACGTCCGGCGAGCCGTTTCCTAACGAAAGGAGCGTGACCCCAGCTATGGTGGGAGAGAGGTTAAGCACCTTCGATAAACTCTCGACTGAGGAGCAGAAATATTGCGAGGCTGTGTTGCCCAACAAATAGAAGAGCACCAGAAGCCAGAGGGCTAGGAGGGCATACCCTACAGGCGCGTACCTCCCACAGAGGCAGTAGAAGACGTGGAGATAGTTGACATAGCCTTGAAAGACACATGGTGAGTGGGTCTTGAGGTAGAGGCATTTGGAATGGGGACCCTTTAGCTTGTGGAGCCCAATGCATCCAGCTCCCTTGGGAGCCTGAGGGCTTGCGAGATGGATGACGGTGGTGGGAGACCGGATGTGGGAGGTGAAGAAGAAACACAGGAGGAGGAGGAACGCCGTGTTGATGAAGGCCTTAGCATTGTCGGATAGCACAAACGCCATCGCAAACAGACACCTCTTCGATCAGACTCTATCAGGAAAGAGGGATACTAAGGTTCTTGCTGGAAGGGAGTGGCTGGTCATGGCTTTAAGAGATGCACGCACGGGACTCGTGCAATGAGGAAATTCGAGCGATCTTTTTGTAGAACATTCTGGAGGGGTGTTGGAGGTATAACTATCTTTGGATCCAAAAGAATGATGAGAAAGGACAAGGGTTTTGCGTATATACTTATTTTGCTGCTTCGAAATGGTCTTGGTGTCCTCTCAAAAATAAATGGTCTTTGGATAGGAGTATGGGATGAAAAGGTGATGGGAGTGGAAGCAACGAGAGGAAGGGAAGTGTCGCAAAAACACTAGTGGTGCGATTATATGTGGGTTCTTCAGAAGCCTAGGATTCTGAAGGCTTTTATACACTGGTGGTGCGATATGGGAAGGAAGCCGCTTGTGTGAAAAACAGACTACAACAGGGAAAGGAAGGGAAGTGCAGCAAAAGGAGGAGGAAGAAGAAGAGGAAGAAGAAGAAGGGATCAGCTGGTCCAGTGGTAGGCAGAACAGCATATGAGGAGTGAATTCGAATAACGGGACAATTAATTAAAGGTGGGGACCGAACGTTGATTCTCTATAGTATTGGAAAAGTTTGGTGTTTGGTGCTCTGAGGAGGAGTTGCTAGCTAGCTAGCTGATCCAGTCCCTGTTGTAAGGATGAGAGAGAAGCAGCTCAGAGGCGAACAATATGTTACACATGTTGGTGATATTTGATGCTGTTTTTTTAAACGTTTCTGCTCTTGAGGACAAATGCTCTGCAAAGTACTTCACGAAATTCTGAAGCTAGGTTCCCGGAAATATCTATCGATTTTATTAGTGTACAGAGAGAAGAAGGTGGGGCACCAGGATATATACGCAGTCCTGACCTGCACCGACTGCTGCATGGGAAGAAGGAATTGCACGTATTCTTTGGAAATAAGCAAAAGCACGTACTCTCTCGCACCGATAACCTTTTGGAAAAGTAGAGATTGGTTAAATTTACTTGACATATGTAATCCCTAGCCCTCTCCCTCCCTCCCTCCCTAATCCATATATCTTTCTTATTAGGAGCGAACTGATTAACAAATGAATTGAGTAAAAGACAAGTTAGGTTCAGTGCCGGCTCGAGCCTTAGGCGACTGAGGCGGTCGCCTAAGGCCCCCGGCTCATGGAAGGCCCCCCGCCCGACTCGTGAACACTACCAGAAAACACGCGTATAGTGACGGAAAATTAGTGACGGACCGTTATCAGTCACTATTTGTGACGGATTAGTGACCGACATAAATTTGGTCACCGTGGTATAAACTTAGTGACAGATTAGTGACAGGCCGGTCACAGAATGCGCGGGTAGGATGGGCGCCAAAACTTAGTGACCATCGTAGTGACGGGGTATCTGTCAGCAAAATGATAACCGAAATTGTAACCAGATAGTGACAAATTCAGCCGTCACAAATATCGTAACCTAAGTGTTTATAAATTTTTAAAAGATTATTTTTGGCAGTGACGGGTTATTGACAAAAATTTCCGTTACCAAATTTAAATTTTAATTCCAAAAATATTAAAAATATTATTTTTGAGTAATTCTAAATTAAAAAAAGATAAAAGGAGGAAAATCCAAAATGAAACTAAGTGTGTCCGCCGTCCCGCCCAAATTCCTTCGATAACCCAAATTTCAATCGTTCTCCAGAAAACTCAAATTTCTTCTTCTCATTTTCAAATCTCATGGTGCCGGTCATGACCTATTTGTACCCCTACTGCTGCTTTCCTGCAATGGGATTAGATTTTGGAAGAAGGTCTGGGATTTTTTTTTGTCCTCGTGAGTGGGGAGCTGGGAGACATCAAGTTCGGTGCAATCGGCCTTATAGATAAAAAATAGTTTGATATGAAATTTGGCTTGCAGACCGACTTACCTCATCACTTCCCCATCAGCCCGGTCGAAGCACTTCCCCATCAGCCCGGTCGAACTTAAAACATTGGCTTCGTCCCGATTGGACGGTTAGGGCTTCTGGCATCGCCGCTTCCCCTTTCTTGTCTCCCCTCTCCTCTCCTCTCCTCGACCGCCGCCCTCTCCTCTCCGGCTCCTCCTTGCCGACCATTTGTGCCTCCCCGTCAACGGTGACCACGGCCACATCACGCCCCCCGATCGGCCGATCCAACTCTCACCCGGGACAAGATCATCACGGCTACATCACCCCGTCGACGCCCCCTTCTTCTTGCTCGTCGGCTAGGGTTTTCAGAACCCACAACTGGTTCTTTCCCGAGCAAGGTAAACCCTAACCGCGTTTCTTTTTACCCCATGATAACAAAATAAAAGAAACGAAGAAGAGGAAGAGGAAGGGGGAAGGAACTTACCGAGGGTCTCCGCCTGTGGATCCAGCGCCGCGCTTGATCGCCGCCGTGGCCGCAGTTGTCGACGGCCGCGCTAGGGTTCTTCTTTCCCTCCTATCCGGGTTCTTTTCCTTCCCCTGCTGCAGGTAGGCAAGGCAGAGAGGGTCATTCCTCCCCCCTCTGCTGCGGGTAGTCTAGTCCGATTGGCATTCTTCCTTCCCCTGTTGGTCGCGTTCTCTATGATGTTGAATTTTGTCCTCTCTCTCTCTCTCTCTCTCTTTCAGTATAGAGCTTATCCCTTCTTTTTCCTCTTGATTTTTGGGGTTTTCTTCGTTTTCTCCTGATATTATGTGGTAGATTTTATAATGGTGGTTAGGATTTGCGCTACAAGTACCAAGGTTAGGGTTTTGGGTTGCCCTGGTCTTGAAGTTGCCGGATCTGGCTGTAGCTATATGAATAAAGAGAAGAGGGAAGAAAACTGGTCGGCTTGCTCTCCTTATTGTTGGCAACCCGCTTACCAAGCTTCCCACATTAATTTGTTCTTAAAATGTAACTTCCTATTTTATTCTTTTTTATTTTTTGTGAGAAGGGCAGAAGAAGGAGATGGTGCATGTGTTAGCCATTTTTAGAGGACCTTCTCACACATCAAGAGCTATCTATTTTCTTTGTTTTTTTAATGTTTTTATTAATTTTTCAAAGTGATGATATCTCGGCCATTATCCAGGCAAGCTGTTTTTTAATTGCTGCAGATTGTGTCATCAATGCCTACATCTGAGTCTTATTTTCTTTTAATCTGTCGCTCTATTGTTCCATGCTGTTCTCTATAATCTCTCTAATTACTTTTTTGGTTGTGTATTGCTATGAAACTTTTTGGCCCTCCTATGTTTTGGACTTCACACCTAGGTGCAACCAGTTTGATCTGGGATTATGGCTGATATGCCACCCAAACAATAATGGATATTTTTCAGCTGTTAATTTATGTCTCCAGAAAATCAATAGTAACTTAACATATTCAATTTTACCATCAAATTAGAATGAGGTTGCAGAGCTTAATTACTGTAGAAAGAGCTTTATAAAGATTTTAAGTAGGTGATAGATATGTCTTTACCCTGTTGCTGATCATCATAAAGATTGAAAACATATGGTCCTGGTATTTTGGATTGGGCTTTCAATCTCAGGATCGAAATGACACAAAGTCTTGTACTGTAGCAAATTCTTGTATTTTGGATTGAACAGCCTCATTACTTGCAGCGTTCGAAGCGGCAATTTCTTCTAGGCGCTTCCATACAACTTCACGTTTTGACTTAATCTCCTTTTCTTTAGATTCATTTTCTTCAAACTTCTTCAAGCACTCCATGAATAGCCCAGGATCATGATCAGAAAATATCTTACGAACATTTTGCGTGAGGCTCTGAACAGCTTGGTTCCAGTGAGACTTTGTATTTCTCTCCAAAGCAGGGAAGATAATTGGTAAAATCGCCTTACAGTTTTGTTTTGTTTAGTCTTTATTAACATCTTGTAAGGACTGAATTTGCTTTGAGTATCGGTGGGCGGGTACTTGATAAGTATCGTAGTGCACTTAAACTGAATATTGCCGAGGCCTTGATTTGTACTCAAGATTGGGTGTTGGAAAAGAAAGGTATATGTTTTATTAATTATATTTCTATTATTTTTTGAATAATTTATTATTAATTATTGCAATATTTCAATGTAGATGTTGAGGATGCCAAGTTAGATGAGATTGTAGAAGATGTCATAAACTCAAGTTTCTACAATGAAACTCAATCAACTCAATGCTCGGCCAATGTTGAATCCAATTCATAGTGAGATGAATCATGATCATGGGATACTCCCTTTTGGTTTTGGTTTAAATATGGATGTTGTTATAGTTTGGGACTTTTTTAGTTTTGCTTTGACTATGGATGTTGTCATTGGTTATTGTAATTTTGGTTAAAATTTCAGCTTCTCAGGTATGCCCTCATCTAATGTCACTCTTAACTTTTGCTCATGTTTTTATATTTCTGTAAGTAACTATGAACTGAATTGTAATGCTTTCTTTTTAACTTCAGATGGGATATGCTTTGCTAAAGGAAACAGGTTAAGGGAAACAAAAGGGGCAATGCTCTCTCTCTCTCTATTTTTTTTTTTGCCCCTCTGATGAATGGAATGAAACAGGTTAAAGGAAACAACAAGGGGCAATGCAAAAGCAAAGGGTCAAAGCATACTGCTGGCTTTCTATCTGAACGAGTACAAGTTCTTATTCCGACTCCTTCCCGGTTGACAGAGTTGAAGTCATTTATGTCAGTCCATTGGAATCATATACTGACGACATTTATATATGTCTCTTGTATTCTGGAAGGAGAGATGCTGAATGAAAAGCTTTCAGCAGAACACTTCCATTGTTTTGTTTATGCATATGACTGGATGAGGCTCTAGCTTGTATTTTTCTTTTATTATGAGCCAATCAATGTACCAAAAATATCAGATTATTGGAATGTGACCAGTGACCAAATTTGGTTACTGAATAGTTTACCAAGTATTGTGACGAGCTAATATAAACTTAGTGACAGGATTTTGGTTTCTAAAAATTGATTTTGCTCAGTGAGTCAGTAACGGAATTAGTGACAAATTTAGTGACAAAATTTGTGACCATGTCTGTGACGACTAAATCTGTCACTGAAGGTTGTGACAAATCAGTGATCAAATTTGTGACCAAATTCTGTGACAAAATCAGTGACCAAGTTATCTTCGTCACTAACTCAATGACTGGTTAGTGACGGAAAATACGTAATTTTTTAAATATTTAATTTTTTGGATTTGTAACGGCTTAGTGACGGCGGTTCTGTCACGGAGTTTAGTGACGGGAATCGCCGCCGTCATTGAGAATTTAGTGACGCGTGTTTTTGTAACTAATTTCGTGACGGGAGCTCCGGTCACAAATTCCGTATTAGTAACCGGAAACACGGTATAGTGACGGGAATCTCCGTCACTATACGCGTGTTTTCTGGTAGTGGAAGAGTCTTTTTTTTTTTTTTGAGTCACATCCGAAAGCTGGCTGCAGGGTTGACGGACGACGGCAGCCTGCTACAGTCCCCATCTTCCCGACGAGGCGACGGGCGCGAGCCGACGGCTATGCCTATGCTGCTGCCTCCTGAGAGCCTGAGACAGGCTACGAGCCTATGATCCGTTAGGGGCCTGACTCCTGAGACAGGCAGAGCGGGGCGGGGCGCCGGGGCGTACGGCGTACCTTCCGTTCTCCTCTCAAAGCAGTCGGCAGAAGCCAGAAGCCACAGAACCCTTCAAAGCACAAAAAAAAAAACATAGCGTACCTTCCGACTTCCGTTCTCCTCTCCGGCTCTCCCGATCTCCCCTCAGGCCTCAGTGCTTCTTCACTTCAGTTCTTCGGCAGTTCGGCCCTTCCCTAATCCCTAGTTTCCTTCTTTACCGGCAGCCGGGAGGCTCGACCGTCGATGGCTTGAGGCTCGACGCCTCGACCGCCCCTGCTTCGGACTCCGGAGTCCGGATCTCCTCTCCAGCTCTGCTCGCCGTCCTCGGCTCCTCCGGGCTCCGGGCTCCGGCTCCTCAGCTCCGTCCTCGGCTCCAGGCCTCCGGCTCCGGCCTCCGGGCTCCGGCCTCCGGCTCCTCCGGCTCCTCCGGCCCTCCGGGCTCCGCCGCTCCGCGGCTCCGGCCTCGTCGCCTCGTCGGCTCCTCCCGACTCCCGTCCTCCACTCGGAGTGGAGCATCATTCGGCAGCTCGGCTATTCCCAAATCCCAAATCCCAAAGGGCAAAGGCAGCCAAAATCAAATCCCAGGCTTAGGCTAAGGGTAAGTTTTAATATTTTATATTGACTAATCACTATTCACTATTCACTAATTATTTCATGAAAGTATTTGTTGATTGTTGTTTTTATTTTCTAATAGTTCTGTGAATCTGTGATTACCGAACAATTATATATAAATAGGGTTTCTTTCATATGCCATACTGTTGTTATTGGCTTATTGCATTCAGAGCTACTTGAAATTCTTCTACATCTTCCTTTGCTTGCACAGGATAAGGTATGTATTTTCTCTGATAGCTTATTAATTGAAGATTATTGTCCTTGCTGCTGCTGTTATTTTTTTGTTCTGTGCCTGTATGTGGGAGTTGAGGTGTGAAGTGAGGATGGCGCCAACACTAGTAGCATAAGCTTTTATTAGAAAAATAAGTTTCTACCCTTCTTAGTAACTTCAAATGGTTGGTAAATAGACGGTTCCTAAAGTATATTGCACTTATTAATTTTTTTTATTATTTAAAATAAAAAATAAAAAAAGGCCTTTTTTAGCAAGTTCGCCTTAGGCCTCCAAATGCATTGAGCCGCCCCTGGTTAGGTTTCAATTAGGTCATAAAATTTCTTTATAGTGGTCTTGTAAGTGTATGGTTGAATAATATGGTGGTACAAAATGGAGGTACATACAACGCACATGCAAAGAGAAGATGGAGGATGTGCATATTTGATTTGAGTGTGGTCCATCATCGAGGAGGGAGTAATACTACTGGAATCTCAGATGAGAAGAGCTCCATGAATGCCCATGTAATGATCCATATCTAAGAGCACTTGCGTCAGTAATTGTGAATAGCATTGGATGAATCGGATTGAATAGATCATTTGATTTAACATAATAAGGGTATCTTATGTTTGTACTTATGTTTTCAACCTCTTTTCCTTCTCTTCGGCAGGCTGAACCCATTTTCTCATTCATCGCATGAAAATACAGCCATGCCATTGAAGCTTATGCGTATATATATTTTAAAAGGGAGCCACATCTTTAGCCAGAAGATGTGATCAGGGCTTAATGGCATAATATATGAGATGATACGGATGAAGAAAGGTCCTAGTATCAAAATCTGGGAAAATTCTCTCTTGATTGATTTAGTTTGTCAGTTTTTATATCAAGAACACACCACTTGTTTATCCTTGATTTGAAAATAAAAATCTTCCCATGCGTTTGATTGGGCATATATAGATCTGAAAAATTTTCAATATCCATTGAAATCTGATTGGATGGGATTATTTATCAAGAAAAAAAATTCTACATTTATTAGCTTATGATTGGGATGGGGGTGTGCTTAGGTGGGACGGTTTATTGATTATCAAGAATAAAAATCCATATTCATTAGCATGTAATTAGGTAGGACTGTTTATTGAGTTTTAGGTGGACAATACTTTCGTAGAAAGGAGTTCAAGCGAAGAGCTTTTCTCCTTTCATTTCTCTTTTTTTTAAATGGCTGGAACCCAATCAGGGATAACTACACAGAATCATCTAGCTAGTTTCATTTGGAAAAAAACTCCGTCCAAACTCAAATACTTAAGAGCAACAAGAACAGTTTCGACAGGTAATTCACATGTTTTAAGAAAAATGGAAGGGCATTTTTTGTTTAGAAAATGATAGACAAAATGTAAAGAAAATATCAAAACTATGCAAATTAAAATTGAGTGAACTTGCTTTTTTTTGGAAAGAAGTAACATTCTCATACGATAGATACTAAATACTTCAGGAATTCTTGAAAACTTCTCGTACTATTGTTGTAATTTATGTAGGTGTGCCTCAATCTTTTGATGCACCTTTCAAATATGCTCAAGGAACCTTGAAGCTCATGCCTGATCCCCTTCTCCTTGCTATTTTTTAGAGCAAAACCAACGGTATGTTCTAAGCCAAAAGAACTCTGTTACAGATAGCCTAGAGCAGAGCATAAATGATGACTTTTATGCAGAACCATGGATAGCTCGACTGTAGGTAAATTGAAAATAGGGCAAGCTATCATCCCAAGTCTTTGGATGCTTGAAATTATAGCCTCGAAGGAGGTACATCATCATACGCTCCACGATCTCCATCTATCTAATTATCTGCCTGGAAAAGCCAGTGCTCTGCTTCAATTTGGTATCCATCGTGCTGTCCAAAATTCTCCTAAAATTGCTAAAAAAATTGACTCTCTCCATCTGATATTATGGAAAAGGTAGCCAAATTTTTTTTCGCATATGTTGAAAGAGTAAACAAGTTGCTCCTTCTCTAGTTATCATACTCTTGCAAGGAATCAAGTATCTATCTTGCTAAGTCAATCAACCACCACGATAGCAATCATGGCTGAGTCCCATTCCTGACAAACCTTCTAAGAAATTTATCGAGACACTCTCTCATGATTTGCTGGGTATTGGTAATGGTGTATAAAGACCGAGCTTTCTATTAGAGAGCTTTGATGCACTATTACATAGCCCTTGATTAATTAGGTTTCATCTTTTTGCATCTTTGACCAATAGATGGAACTTTTCAAGTATATCAGAGTTTTCTCCACTCCAAAGTCCTCTACAATTTTTGAAATGTGAGGGATACATAATCATGTTTTTGCTTTATGCTATGTTTTGTACGGTGAACATCGTCTTAAAGATGTATTAATTGTACATCCCTATCTGAGATGGTGTTTTGTCTTCGATATGTGTAATTCAATGCTCTATATATCTAATATTTGCATTGTTTAATTTAGTTCCTTGGTTTAATAGATCCTTCTAATATGCAGGTTGTGGAGGCAATGGAAACATCAGGTGCTCAAGATATGGAGGGCGAGGCCATAGTGGAATAGGCTGAATCTGCAGTTATTTTCCCCTTTGCCTTCTGGTATGACCATTTTAAAGTATCAGTAGCGTCGATTTTTATTCATCTGTGACAATGATAAAGTCGAAAGTCTATGTATTGAAGGGTAAACAAACTAAATGTGTTGTGATGATTCTTTTAGAAAATGAGGCTCATTACAATTAGAAAATGGTGAACAACAGATCTATGATACAATCTCATAACTGTTGCTACATTTAGAAAAGGGAAGAGAGTTGGATTTTGCCACATTTTCCCAAGTACCTTAACCTGAAAAAGAACCAAGCTTTCTGTGAACAAGTCGGTTCTGGTTCATTCGACTCCCAGAAAAGCCAGTCTCAAACTCAGAATGTAACTCACAAATTAATCAAGTCATGCCCGGGAAGAAGGGTGCTCGATTTGGTTAAGCCCATGAGTAGAAGCAAGATACATTTATTATTTTATTTAATATTTAAATTAGTTACGCTCTCACCCTGAAAGCCCCACCCCAAATCAAAATGCCCTAGATGTTCTGTAGAGCTCTTCGCTTTCTCGTCGTCTATGATGCTCTTGCCTCGTTGGTTCATGCAAGCAAAGAGGTGGTCGCTGGCTTGTCCCACTGCTAGAGATCTCAGCCAACTAGGAACACTACTCACTTCTATTCCTCCTTTGATGCTGCAAGATCTCTACCTTGGTGTTAATTCTCTCCATCCACAGTGCTAGGACCATTCTAGTGATTGTGAGCCAATGTGCTGCCTGCCTTAAGGTGCTCTTTGAGATAAGTTTTTTCAACATAGCTCTCTCCAAGCCACCTCTCGATCTCTTCTTTTTTCTCCTCCTCCACCTCTTGACCTTTGCTTGACTCAAGGGTTTAAAGTCAACTTTGTTTATCAGTTCCTAGATTTAGCCTTGAAAGCTTGTCACAGACCGGGAGACAATCCCCCTCTCCATTAGCCCCTATGGTTATGGACGAGTTAGCCTTCCTCCAATGCTCTAGCTCTTGTTGGCTTGTGCCATGCCCTTGGCACCCAGAACCCTTTGGCTTAAGCAAAGTAGAAAGCAAGAGAGCTAGAGCTAGGACGTTTTGGCTCGTGACGGTCGGGACCCAACTGCGCGCCTTCATGCAATGTGTTTCGGATTTTGGGTCGAAACCCAAAACCCGAATCCCATTAATCCTCATCTTCTTCCTTCGATTGGGCAGAGAGGAGGTGACCTAATCCAGCACCCCTCCTTGCCAAATCCTGGTCCAATGTCTATCGGAGACCCCTCTTCGGTGGTACGACAGCAAGAAACCATGAGCGCCGTCATTCTCTCACATTCCTCCTTTTGTTTTTTTTTGTTTTTTGTTTCCTTACACCCCCGTTATTCTAGTTTTTTTATTTAAACTAATATTAGGAGATCCATGGGTGGTGGCCCTTCTAGCTACGGCCATGGAATCCAACAAAGCCCGGATCCTTCGATGGGCCATGCGGCTAGGGTGGCTGGGCACATCTATACATCCGTGGGATCTTGATGGGCAATATTTAACAAACAAGGCTTCAATCTTTATGCCTAATAACCTGCTTTGATACCATAATATTAAACTATATGGCAATATAACTTACATGAAGATGAAGCAATTAACATCTTGATCTTTGAAACCAACTTGACTCCAATCACGGGACTATTCGGATGTGCTCCTCACTGCCCATGAGAAGTGTTGGGGGAAAAACCCCAAGTCATATCGCCACGGAGGCGCTCGGCTGGAGAGCGCCGACCGGAAAGGCGCTCGGCCAAAGGACGCCGACCAGAGAAAGCGCCAAGAACCGCCCAACCGAAATAACCAAGTAGGGATGCTCGGCTAGAAAGAGCCGACCAGTGGGCGCCGACCAGAGAAGCGCTCAACTAGAAAGCGCTGACCAGAGACAGCGCCAAGTAGGGGCGCTCGGCTAGAAGGTGCTCGCCCAGAAGGCGCCGACCAGGAGTACTCAAAAGCAACCCCGCTACAGGGTGCCCCATTGGGCGACCAGCTCGGCTCGGCACCCTTGCCGAGCCGATGCCTTTACCAAATAGTTCAACTCTCGCTTGACCCTCTAAGGGACCTGACAACTCTACTATAACCTGCCGCTATCTTCAAGCCATCAAGGCATAAGATCTCCGCAGGAATCCAGCACGACCTGCCATTAATGCACGAGGCTCCCTCAAGTCTCCGATGCACTCAGTCATTTAATGAACACGGCCCAAGACGATCTCCGGATCACGGAACCATCAGAGCGTATGGCTCTCTCTGACCGCCGGTTCATTCGGTAATAAATGCACTTACCATCCACGGACCCCAGGCCCACCACGGCCGGCGGTTCAACCACTTCAACAGGTCCGATCGACCGTGACAACTCCCTGATTCCGGTCTGATCCGGTCCCGTTCTCCATCACGCCATTAATGGGCCAAATCGTGCCCAATTATTACAGAACGGGACAAACCTACTGTCACCTCCCAGGTAACCGAATCCTCCTATAAAAGGGAACCTGGGGGGAAGGGGAAAGGGACTGGACTGGGAAAGGGACTCGGACCCAAACTGGACCCTGGTAACTAGACCCTGGGGTCTGGACTCTGAGGACTCTCAGGACCCTCGGGACTGAACCCTCTTGAACAGCACAGATACAATGGATGACATCATCTTCTTCATCTTCTTGATCTGATCAAAATATTCATGCTGTCTTCTCCACACATTTTCTTCCCTGCTCTCTCCACATATTCGCCCCCTCTGACTTAGGCATCGGAGGGCCGGCGCCGGGGAGCCCGGCCACCGGTTCTTCCTGCAGGACTCGCACCCCACAGTAGAGGACGCCACCAGCCGGCGCACCATCGACCACCCTTCCAGCGGCGGAGCTCTGCCCCTCCAGGAGGACGCCACCAGCCGGCGCACCGTCGACCACCCTTCCAGCGGCGGAGCTTTGCCCCTCCAGGAGGACGCCACCAGCCGGCGCACCGTCGACCACCCTTCCAGCGGCGGAGCTCTGCCCCTCCAGGAGGACGCCACCAGTCGGCACGCCGTCGATCACTGCCCCTGCGGCGGAAGCCCCTCCTTCCCCGGCTTCGCGGCGGCCCCCGGGTCCAATTTCCAGCAACAAGAAGTATCTTGATTTTCCAAATCCAACTCCGAATATTCATGATAAGGAGGACCTCATAAGCACTCTTGGATGAGTTGGGAACCAAGTCTATAACGTGCCTCACCCATTAGAGATGGTATCAGAATCAATTACGGAGATTAAGATGGGCTTACCCCGCTTTCGAGTGAATTGAACTCTTGGATTGGCTGAAAGGGAAAAGGGAAACTGTACAAGGCATTTTTCACTCGTTTACAGGACCAGTGTCAAAGGAAAGGATTGTTGCACTCCTAGAATTTAATTTTATTGCAACCACTACAAAATGTATTCCATCACCATATCGAAGGCTTATCTTGAACCAAAACACAGTTCAAATTAAAACAACTAAAACAAATCCCGATGTGTGCTAGTGTGGGCCACATCCAGATGGGTTCAATCAGATAAATTCCAACAAAATATTGCACTTACAAAGGAAGAGTCCGGTCGCAAAAGCCTCTGCCCTTAAAATAGTAGAGATGGAGATAGTTCATGAATAACCTCTAGAGTAAATGCCTCTTTCATATCAAGTGTAACAACCCAGGACCTCATCCAAAATGGCTAGCCGAAAGGTATTGTTTGGGTTCTTTGATCTTGTATAAGTACCCAAGATCTACCTAGCGAATAACCGATGTGGGAGTAAACACACGCCCGCACGGGTCCTCATATACTCCCCCCGTTCAAGTCCTGACGTCCTCGTCAGGCTAAGGGTTCAAATCCATTCAAATCTAATCACAAACACCACGATCTGTCCGTGGTCAACCCCAATTGATCCGTGCTGCAGTGTTCCCTAGTCCACATAAGTTATGGGCCGGGTCCGCTCTGATACCATTAGTAACAACCCAGGACCTCACCCAAAATGGCTAGCCGGAAAGTTATTTGAGTTCCTTGATCCTGTATAAGTACCCAAGATCTACCCAGCGAATAACCGATGTGGAACTAAACACACGCCCGCACGGGTCCTCACATCAAGCTTTCTGAAATGGCCTATATGCAAGTGCAAGACGCCTTGTTAGACGGTTTGCTGCTTCCAGCATGCTTGAGATGAGCCTTACCAAGATCATAAATCTTCATCTTTGTCATGACACTGTTCCCGATGCAGAGGTCGACAGAGTTACTTCTGGCTGCCTTATTTATATGTTGCGATGACCTGAATCTTCGTGGTGATGATTTCGTGGTCAAATGAAACAACGTTATGTAATGCTGGTTTAAGGTGAAATTTGCTTCCCTTTTGTGCTGTTTTGGCCTGAAAATCTGTCTTAATCAAAGCTCATTGGTGACTTTCTTGTATTAAGTTCCATTGAAACTTTTAGCTATTCTGATAATGAATCTTATCCCAACGCCGCTCAGCATTGTCAAATAATGGGTTATGTTGTGCGACTCTGCCATCCAAATTGCATATGCATACACATGGCATGTTAGTGGCTTTTGCTGCTTTTGCGGCTTCTTTCATCCATTGGTACCTGCAGGAAATGGTAGCTTGTCTATCTTTCCTCTCTGTTTTCTTACTTTTTTGAGGAGTTGAAGGTCTTTACTGGTGCTGACTAGGCTAGTAATCCCACCATTGGATTCTACAACTATTTTCAGCATCTTCTTGGAAGAGGTTAGCAGGTTAATATCTCATTTAAACTACATAATTTGATACTGTGCAATGGTATTTGCTTTCTCCATTGCACAAGGGTATTGTGCAGATTGCTAGTAAGTTTTTCCAATAAGACATCAAGAATCATTCCCACTTGATGTTATCCTGGCACTGCGTCACTCGTTACATCCAGTTTATCAAAAACCTCAGGCACTGTCTCATAGAACCCATAGCATCCTCCTTATTCAGCAAAATCTGAACACTGGATGCACCTCGCAGCAATTTTTTTCAGACAGCAAATTCTGAGTCTTTGATATATCGGGATTATAATGAAATTCTGTTGATTATTTATGACATAACTTGGTCATATTTTCCCAATGTGCAGATATCTGCTCACAGTTCACCGAGCAGCATTGCACTGATGAGCTAGACTCAACTCCCTGATCCAAAAAGTACTTAAATTCAGCGATTCATTGTATGCTGTTTCTATTTTTTCCCTATCTTTTTATATGCACGGAAACTTCATATCATATCCTATATGAATTAGTTTGCACAGTCGTAGGATTTGGGGGGTCAATTTAGAACAAACTGCTCACCGTTGTTTCTCGAGGATACCTGGTAACTTCATACAAGTAGAAAGTAAAAAAAATATTCATCAACGTCTTTAAGTTGATAAACTTGACAAGCAGAAGTGCTGCTGCAATCTGTATCCTTGGGGGCGGATGCTGAGTTGCGCGAATCAGCAGCAGCCAGCTGGTTGCAGGAAACGATCGATGTGCTTGATGAGCTGTGGCCATGGCGCATGGCTGGAACTGTACACGGTGACCTCAAAATCCGTTTTGAGTTCAGTCCAGAGAGGATTGCAGCTCCCCTATTCGATTAGGTATCAGCGAACCCAGACGGCTGTTCTGTGGGTTCTCTGCGTATGCTACATGATACGCTGCCACGCATGCCTGAGGCCAGGCCATGGCAATCCGAATCTGTCATTCAACATCAGAACCATGCTTAGTATTTGAATTCTTAGATGAAAACATTATATGAACATGATCATCAATTCCGTAAAAGTAGATTGATTCAACACTAGGAAGAAGAAATTAAAGGTCAAAAAAAAAATGCAATATATAGGGAGGATGCAGCCTTATTATTAGTGTTACCATGAAATAGCCGATGATGAAGGCATACAGCGTAATCCCCGTCACGTAGCTGCTCTCGACCGCCAGCGCCCAGCAACCCGCCACCAGCGCCGCCGCCGCACCTCCGGCGACCCCGCACAAGAAGCAGAACGATCCGGTGAGGTCGCGGTCGATGAGCCGCCGCATCCCCTGCTTCACGAACATCTCCCAC
Source organism: Phoenix dactylifera (assembly GCF_009389715.1). NCBI lineage: Eukaryota > Viridiplantae > Streptophyta > Magnoliopsida > Arecales > Arecaceae > Phoenix > Phoenix dactylifera. The sequence goes on from NC_052407.1 coordinate 13,059,341, forward strand.
GTTTCGGTCGACGCCCTCCCGAAGCCTTTGTCATGGGCCCCCACATGCACCAGCCCCCACCGGTTTCCCCACGCCACCAGCCGGTCCGCCACTCCCATGTAGCAGCTGGTGCACGAGAAGAGGAACTCGTCCGAGTCCCCTGCCACCAGGCCCATCGCCCGCGCCGAGCCCCTCACCGCCCCGACCACCGGCGCCACCGCCGCCCCCAGGCAGACGCCCCCGAGCCACCGCGCCCCGGTGGCTCCCCGGAACGCCTCCTCGGCGCCGCGGGCGAGCTTCATGTAGGCCACCCGCGCCACCGCGACGTGAACCAGGTATCTCATCACCTGCATGCTCCACCAGAGGCTCAAAAGCAGCATTAGCACGTAAAGCGGGCCGAATCTCGAGGCTCTGTCGGCCGCGACACCGCCGACGCCGAGGATCCAGAATGAGGAGTACGCGAGGCCCGTGAGGAGCATGGCGGCGATGTACTTGGCGATGGCGACGGAGGGTTGGACGGCAGGGGTTGCGGCGGAGAGGATCTGGTATGCATGGGGGAGTCGCGGCGTGACCCAGCAGGCGTAGAGGGACTGGATGAGAGCAAGAGCGAGGGCGAGCGCCGCGCAAGCCAGGCTGGAGCCGGTGCCGTTGGCGAGGAGGAGCATGGCAACGGCGCAAGTGAGGAAGGGGGAGAGCCAGAGGGAGGCCTTGAGGGCTTTGGAAGGGTGGCGGAGGGTGAGGAGGAGCCATAGGAGGGCGGTGAGGGCGGAGGATGCGCTGGAGGTGAAGAGGGGGACGTACCAGTAGATGGGATGGAATGCGGGCGCCCGATCCATGAAGCCACGGACGGAGAGGAAGGTGATAAGGATGGCAAGGGCAAGGAGGTGTGTCAAGAAGAGGATCATGGCGAGCTTGCCGGTGAAATTGGCATTTGCTGCTCCTTGATTCACTCTGGCTCTGTCAACCTGCAAGCAAGGAGAAAGAGAGAGACGAAATTGTTTTAGAACTTGGAGTCAAATAGCCTGGCAGAATGCAAGCAATCTAAGCTAGCGAGCAGCCCGAAGAGCTACATATTTTTTCTTTTATTTTTTTTATTTGATAAAAAATGATAATTCATATAGCTCTAACGTGAGTGTATCCCATCAGATCAAAAAAAAGTAAAGAGTATAAGGTAGAGAGTATGTCTCCTACGGATGTCCAAATGTTCTTTCTAGAGTACCGAGCAACAAATGAGGTGATCTAGTCTGTTGCGTTATTCGCCTCTCGGAATACATGTAAATCCTGAAAATAGCTCAACTCCTGAGCCAGTCTGTGAGTATTATAGATAAGAGGGTCACCATCACCATATCTGTCCACCTCCCGAACCCAGTCGATCACTATGGAGGGGTCCCCCTCGAGGCATACACGCTTAGCACCAAGTACCCGCCTCGCATAGGAGATACCCTTCCAAGTTGTCCGCAGCTCAGCTCCAATTGCAGTGAGTCCAGGCGTGCAGCGACCATCCGTTACTATCATCCTACCTTGATGATTTTTGATCACAAATCCAACACCTCCAGACGTCCTATCCACCGACATACTACCATCGAAGTTCACTTTGAGATGACCAAAGGGTGGGAGCACCCGAGGAATAAGGGTGAACCTGGGTGCTGAAACAGCGGAAAGAGTACCTCAGATGTTCCTGGCCATTCCAGAAGAGAACATAACGGCAGCCTCGGTGACCTCCCTCACATGAAGCATAGCTCTGTTCACCACCATCCTCGGAGATAACCTCTTATCCTTAAATAGGCCGACATTCCTATCCAACCATATATAATAAGCCAAATATACTCATAGGATCTCTGCTTTAACAGTACTAGGACTCTGCATGGAGACTCTCAGCCGATAAATCAAATTCTGTGCCGACACGACTAAGTGGGGCAGAAGATCAGATGACCTACTCTATATCTCTCTGCCTCTAGGGTACCATAAGAGGATATGGTCAATGATCTCCTCGATATCCGTGCATACATCACAACACCGAGTGATCCTCACCCCTTGCCGGCTAACAGCTCCTAGTCGGTAAGAACTATATTTTTCTTAGAGGCGCTCCGTACTCAAAAACAAAAAAATTAAAAGGGACACCATGTGGGATGGTTGCTTTGTTTTGGGCTCATGTCTAACTTTGACCCTTGTTTTGTACTAAAGATGGGATCCACTACTTTTCAGAACAAGTTGGGCCTTTTTCAGATCGCGTCGCCACTTGGGCTGCTAGTACTGGAATTTCATTCCATATTTTGTTCGGCCCTTTGTAGCGACCCATGACTGACCTAGTTAGAGTTGGGCTTTAGGTTGGGACAACCAACACAATGGTCCTCTGACTTAGACCTAAACGCAGTCTTATTTAAACATTAGGAAAGAAATGAAAAATCTGTAACAGGACTAGAGATATCTGTGAGAGTTGTTAATGTTGGTATGTCTCGCTTTCACAAGCCTATTCTTTATTCAAATATGCTTTACAAAATATATGCATGGGTATGCTTGAGGATTTAAATAACATAAAGAGCTTAATCACATCACATCATGGGCTGGAAGTAGAACCAAGAAAGACAAACCCATCTGACCCCTGGAAGAAATTAGGGTCTGATACATGATGTAAGGCAAGCAACAAGCTCCATTGAAGGACGCTTCAGCGTATGCTGACAAAATTCTTGAATGTGTTTGAGTGCAAGACACCGAGATGCATTGAATTAAACCAGAGGGGAAAATAAAACTAGATTTTGTTCAGAGCATGCACCGTGTGAACAGAAGAGAATTGCAACGACCGTGCCATGTTGGTGGGTCCATGAAAATTTAGAAACAGTCCACCTACCGTTTGGGAGGGGTGGAGAGACTCTCCAATGGGTCTTTTTCTTTTCTTCAGGAAGGAACAAAGAAAGAAGATGATGGAGGAGCAGCCCAACCACCTTCATTTCTCTAATGGGCATTCTTTTACCCCGAAAACTAGTCCATTGATAAACAGCTAGCTGAATTCGGAGATATATATAATTGGACGAGGTTGAAATTAAAATTTTACGACGGATGATTGTTCAAGAAAAGGGGGGTCAGCTCAGACACAGGACTTCAAGAACAGAAGACGAAAGAATGAAACGAAGAATTCAAGGAGAAAACAAGATACGGGGTGGCAGATGGAGAAGAGAAGTACTATATCGTTGTTCTTCTTCTCTCACCTGGGTGGCGGTGGGCGCTATCTGATTGATTCTTGTAGCGAAGGCCGCCGTGGTGGTGTCGCTTCTACCATCCTCTCGATGCTGCCGCCGTTCTCCGATGGGGATGCGGACGCTGTCGTTGTGGGTGTTGTTGTGACCCTGCTTCGCCATTCTTTTCCGAGTAGATCTCTCTTTGCTCTTCTCCCTCTTCCTTTTATTCTTCTCTCTATTCCTCCTCTCTCTTGGCTCTTCTTCTTTTCTCGCTTTCGCTTCTCTTCTCTTTCTCTTTTGCTTTCTCTTTCTCTTTCCTGTTTCCTAATTCCAAAGAAGATTAAGTTGCAAGAAGAGTGACGGCCGGCGAGGAACGAAAGGGAAGAAATAAAGAAAGCAAGAACGAACCCGATCCTTTCATCTCGTCTCGAGACCGGAGGTGGCACTTGAAACAAACTGCTCTCCGTCGGGCGAGGATCTGGTCACCCTCAGTCAAGTTACCGCAGGAACAGCCCTCGGAACTTCCCTCATCAACCGAATTCGCTTTTTGTTATTTTCTGGATGGACGAAGGAAGAAATGTGACACCGGGGGGTGGGCATAACTGGGCGATGACGGAGCGTGGTGACGCGGGAGAAAGGGACAGGTCAGCGTGAGATGGACAAGGTCATCCCCGAGAGTCGCCGTTTTGGGTTTTTAAATATCCCGGGAAACGCGTAAGTCGGTCGTAGGAAAGTACCCTTGCGATGGATTAGAGGCGTTCCTGCTCCCATTCGTTCGCTCACTCCTCTCCTGTTTCGTTGTAATTTGGTGCAGGGTCGTTTTCCACTCGCTGTGGCTGGAAGGCGTGCGGAGTTTGAACAGGGATAACCCTGCAAATCTTGGATTTGGGACGCACCAAGTTTTGCTCGTGAGTCGAGCCAGGATGGCTGGTAATCTCAGCGCATCGTCAAAGAAGCAATAGGTGAGAGCAACGTGGGGCTCGTAACAAGATTGAGCAGTGGAAGCCAACTCAATTATATGACTATTGAGTGAGCGTAAGCGGAATGAGTGGCTGGTGAAAGGTTGACATCTCTGGTCGCGACTGCCCCAACGTTAATTTGACGGAGATGCAGCATCAATAAGCCCCAATAATTGTCTCATGGTCAATCCGGATTATTGATATGCAATGATGCTTAATTAGTATATTGCTCCCAACTAGGCCTTCCTCTGCAATTATTTAGATATGAAGTCCATGAATTATTGAGTTCTTTGTTGGGATAACGATCACTAAACTCACCTATCTGGGATGCTCTTACCCTAGCTAGTATAACTTTATCCGAATCTATTTTATTCTTGTCTCCGATTGGACTCTTATCTTTACATCAATCTATTGAGATAATGATCTGGGGTATTCAGACATGAGAACGAGTGATGGGCTTCCATATCCAGCCCCAGATCGCGAGGGGTGTATAGTTTTTTTTTCCCTGCGTGAAAGGAGCGCCCGCTCTTCCACCTCACCTACAGCAAACAGCAAAACATGACGGCCATTAGCGATGCACGTATTGCAGATTGGCGGAAAAAAAAGAACCCTTCCTTGCCGATGTATGATTAGACTGGACTATGGACTAAGACAAAACTTAATTTAAGCTGAAAATTCGCCTTATCTTTCCTTGTACAATTATTATTGTTGTTGCCACTTGTCAGGGGAAAAACCCTAAGTCATATATCCACAGAGGCGCTCGGCCGAAGAGCGCCGACCGGAAAGCCGCTCGGCCAAAGGATGCCGACCAGGAAGGCGCTCGACTAGAGGGCATCGACCAGAGCGCGCGCCAAGAGGTGCCCCACCCAAAGCTGCTCGGTTAGAAAGTGCCGACCAAAGACAGCGCCAAGGCGCTCTGCTAGAAGGTGCTCGCCTAAAGGGCGCCGACCAGGAGTACTTGAAGCAACCCCGCCACAGGGCGCCCCATTGGGCGACCAGCTCGGCTCGGCACTCTTGCCGAGCCGATGCCTTAACCAAATGTTCAACCTCCGCCTAAAGTCCAAGGGACTGACAACTCCTACGGCTTGCGACCTGCCACTATCTCCAAGCCATCAAGGCATAAGATCTTCGCAGGTATTCGGCACGACCTGCCATTAATGCACGAGACTCTCTCAAGCCTCCGATGCACTCAGTCATTTAATGAACACGGCCCAAGACGATCTCCGGATCACTGAACCATCAGAGCGCATGGCTCTACCTGACCGCCGGTTCATTCGGTAATAAATGCACTTACCATCCACAGACCCCAGGCCCGCTACGGCCGGCGGTTCAACCACTCCAACAGGTCCGATCGACCGTGACAACTCCCTGATTCCGGTCTGATTCGGCCCTGTTCTCCACTATGCCATAAATGGGCCAAATCGTGCCCAATTATCACAGACAGGGACAAATCCCCCGGTTACCTCCCAGGTAACGTAATCCCCTCCTATAAAAGGGAAGCTGGGAGAACCAAGGGGGGGGGGAACAAACAAAAAAACGGAAACAGATCCCCGGGACTGAACCCGCCGGGAAGCGTAGACACAATTGAGGACATCATCCTCTTCGTCTTCTTTATCTTATCCAAATGTTCTTGCTGTCTTCTCCATATACTCTCTTCCCTGCTCTCTCCACATACTTGCCCCCTCTGACTTAGGCATCGGAGGGCCGGCGCCGGGGAGCCCGGCCACCGGTTTTCCTTGCAGGACCTGCACACCCCCCCGCAGCGGAGGACGCAGCCGGCCGGTGCACCGCCGTCCGCCCCCTGTAGCAGCGGAGCTCCTCCTTCCCCGGCTTCGCGGCGGCCCCCGGGTCCAATTTCCAGCAACACCACTAAAAACTGATCTAATGATGAGCACCGATGGATCTACACGGGAGGAAGAAGTGCTGAATTGTACACAGAAAGAAAACAAAAGGTTGCTCGAGTTGAGTCGATCGGGGGTCCTCCGATGGAAGAAAGGGCTTAGGGGGCAGCAAAGAAATAAGAATTGAAAAGGAGAGTAAATTGTATTTTATTGTATTGTATATGGTGTGCACCTAGTACATTAAGTGTCCTTTTATAGGTAAGGAATTTTGGTCTGTTGGTGTTGGACGCGAGTCCTAATTCGAGCGAAAGTCAAACTACTGGTCTCCCCTCTTGAGGAAAACTTTGTTCACCTGAGGAAAGTTCTCTCTTTTTTTCTTCTTCTTTGGATATACTGTGTGTTAGCTCATGATAGGAGGTTGGATTTGGGCCACATCATATGCCCCATACTTCCGTGCCTGAGCTATTCATCCAGCTTGGGCTAAAGAAGTAGATAGATTGGCCAATAGTAGGTTCAGATCTGACTCACTCGATCATGGCTATTTAAGGTCATAGCTCTCTTTTTTAGCGCATAGAAATTTTTGGTGGAGATTTCAGATTTTTGGCGAGCTATTTGGGTAGATTTTTTTGAAATTAGAAAGGACTGACGCTTCATATATGCAAGGTGGCCAATGATTCAATTTGTGCATATGCTCAATAGCCAATGATGACATGATGCATGGCATTTCGTCAAGCGGGGAATCTAATTGGATGCAGTTTTCTGACTAATTTGAGCCATTGAAAGCTCTATATAAGGAAGGCTAGAATCAATGCCTTCACCTCATTCGTAAGAGTCTTGAGTTCTATTCAAGCCGTCCGACTTAAATCTCATTCTCTCTGCTTAGTTCATCCTTGTTAGCTCTTCAAATATGCATTCGTTTCTCCAACCTTACTTTCTTTGCTCTTAGCGCGTAAGCTATGCATGTCTAACCCTTCCACTAGTTAGACCTCTTCCTCTAACTCTTCCAGCTCTCATAGTTGCCTTGGTTGTAAAAGCATAGAATTTTGTCAGAGATTTCAAACTCTGGAGCTGTCACCATATCAGGTCCCAGCAACATTAATGCAACATGCCGGCTTACACTTTCACATTAAAGAAGTAAGTCGCCATGTGCCGGTGGACTTGCACAAGCATTGAGAAACTCCAAATTTTGTTGAATCCTATCCTTTTGGTTCTTTGTTGTCTGCCACATGGTGAAGATGTGTATATGGACATGCATTGTCGGCACGTGCATACATGTTCGGCATTTAGCACGAATCAGGAAGTTCTGATAATTATTCTTGATCTATAAATGTTCCGACACTCTTATATGACCTCCTTTTACTCCGGTATCGGTCATATTGGCGTATCGTTAACTAATAAAGATAAACATTTGCCTTTTCTTTTTGTGATTCATGAGGGCAGTGGCGAGTTTAACGTGAATCAGATATTGTTGGCTTTTGGTGCAGTTCACTTGCCCAATGCACATAGCAAGGCAATGCGCTAGGACCAAATAGTGTCGGCTTGAGTTACGGCCTCTAGGAAGAATGCTGGATGATAAATACCGTTGGCGCTAGAATGCCAGGTGAAGGTTGAGGTCGGTAAGTAAGTAATGAGGTCAAATGGCGAGGTGGGTTCCACTACTCCGAGCTAGTGTGCTAACTGAGGCTGACGAACGGAATATTGGATGCTGACTAGTGAGATGTTGGTGACTGTTGCTGGAAATTGGACCCGGAGGCCGCTGCGAAACCAGGGGGGAGGAGATCCGCTGCCGGAACAGCGGACGGCGGTGCGCCGGCTTGGCCGCGTCTTCCTGTGGAGTGGCCGTCTGTCCTGCAAAAAAGCCGGTGGCCGGGCTTTCCGGCGCCGGCCCTCCGATGCCTAAGTCAGAGGGGGCTAATATATGGAGAGAGCAAAGAAGAGAAAATGTTCTGTTCTTTCGTGTCTGTGCTGTTTACTTGTTTTTCATCCTCCTCCCTTTCTTTTTCCCCCCAGGCTCCCTTTTATAGAAGGATATGTTACCTAGGAGGTGACAGGGGAATTTGTCCTCTTTTGTGATAATTGGGCACGATTTGGCTCATTAATGGTGTAGTGGAGAATAAGGCCGGATCAGACCGGAGTCAGGGAGTTGTCGCGGTTGATCGGACCCGTTGGAGTGGTTGAACCGTCGGCCGTAGTGGGCCTGGGGTTCGTAGATGGTAAGTGCATTTATTACCGAGCGAACCGGCGATCAGGGAGAGCCATACGCTTTGATGGTTCAGTGATCCGGAGATCGTCTTGAGCCGTGTTCATTAAATGACTGAGTGCATCGGAGACTTGAGGGGGTCTCATGCATTAATGATAGGTCGTGCCAAATACCTGCGAAGATCTTGTGCCTTGACGGCTCAGAGATGGTGGCAGGTTATAGTGGAGTTGTGTATTTAGCCGTCAGATCCTTTAAAAGGTTAGGCGGAGATTGGATATTTGGTTAAGGCATCGGCTCGGCAGGGGTGCCGAGCCGAGCTGGTCGCCCAGCGGGGCGCGCTGTGGCGGGGTCATTTCTAATTAGTATTTTCTGGTCGGCGCCCTCTGGGCGAGCGCCTTCTAGCCGAACGCCTCTATTTGGCGCTCTTTTGTCTCTCTGGTCGGCGCTCTCTAGTCGAGCGCTTTTCTGGTCGGCGTCCTCTGGTCGGCTCTTTCTAGCCGAGCGTCCCTACTTGGCACTCTTCTGGTCGGCGCTCTTTAGTCGAGTGCCTTTTGACCGAGCGCCTCCGAGGCAGCATAACTGGGGTTTTTCCCCCAACACTACCCCCCGACTTCCGAGTTCCAGCTGGCTACCAGCTTGAGCGCGGGAAGTATTTTTAGCTGGGTCATTATGGATTCCGAAAATTTTAATTTATTGCGCGTTTCGAATTATCGGACGCTTCGAGGTGCTTTTAATAGGCGGCGTTTCCTCCTTTCCGAAAATATCTCATTATTGGGACGCTTTCTCCAAAGCGTCCTCGCGTCGTGGGCTCATGATGGGGCCACACGATCCGATAGGGCACTTCGGTGTCCGAAGCATCAACCTAAATTTAATACGGCGCTCTGTCTTTCGGGCTGATTCGTGTTGTCATCTAAACGGGATACAACGTTTTTCTCGCTGATCTGGGCCGTTGGGGAGGTCTATATAAACTCTCCCCTGGCCTTTCGTCCTCTTTCTTATTGCCTTCTTCCTCTTAGTTTTTTCAGCCCGAAGTTCTCTTTCTCCGGCATCTTCCACAGGTTCCATTTTTCTTCCTAATCCCTTTCTTCCCTATAATGGGTTCTATTCCAAGCGAAGTCGAGTCCACCATGAGCGTCCTGGAGGTCGAGATGACCGAAGAGTGGTTTTTCCCTCTTCAAGGGTTCCGTTTGGAACCCGCCATGCGGGGGGATCAGGTAACCGATCCTCCCGTAGGCCGGATTGGAGTGTATCTAGAATCACTCTGGGCCGGCCTACGATTTCCTCTTCACGGCTTCGTGAATGAGTTGTTGACGGTATACCAACTGGTTCCGGCACAACTTGCTCCGAATGCCTGGAGGACAGGGATCGGTTTCCTGTCGCTGTGCTTACTGCACGGGATTCCGGCCTCTGTCAACGTTTTCCGGCGGCTTTTTATTTTGAAGTCGAATCCGGGAGACGGAGAGTGGCTTTATATCGCCCTTCGGGCGGGTCGGCCACTCTTTCATGGTGCCCCTTCGTCTATTCATGACTGGAAGAAGAAATTCTTCTTCCTAGATTCTGAACGGTCGTGGGGGTACGACCCTAGGTGGAGACCGACCCAGCTTAGGTCTATCAACAAGCCTCCCGGCTCTCTCCACATGAGCAGGGGATCGTCGACACCATCCGCGGCCTCGGAGACGGCATTTTACTGAACGGCCTCATAAGTGAGGATGCTCTAGTGAACGTGGGCTTGAGCTTGGCGCGTCCCCATGGTAAGAACAGTAGCAAGGTGTCTTTTTCGTTTTATTATTGTTCTAATGTTCTAATCCTGCTCGCCTTTGCAGATATCGCAAAGATGGTGACCAAGAGTGAGGTCCTCTATGCCCGCTTCCAAAAGAGGGCAGCCGAGCTCTCGGGCGAGCCCACCGAGCCGAGGAAGAAAGCAAAAATCTCGGCGACCTCGGCTCCCCCGGCGACAGCAGTGGCTGAGGCGGGCCCTTCTCGCCCCACGCACTCCGACGCTGGTCGGAGGGATGGCGCGGATTTCAGGGGCACGGGCCCCCGGGGAGCTTCGGTGGTGCTCCCATGCCCGGTGCCATTGGCGCAAATTCCTGGTCGGCAGGATGCTCCAGTTGCCGACCAGGGGAGGAGTCCCGCGAGTCTCGCGCTTGCGCGCCCTCCTTCAGTCATGCGGCAGTCAGATCGGCCGCTTGTCCGACCCCATCCCTCTAGCTCCGAGCCGGGGAGCAGTCAGGGAGCCTCGGGGTCGGCTCCGCCCAGGCCAGCTGATGCTGACCTTCCGGGCCCATCAGGCTCGGGGGGAGCGGGTGCCCCTTGCACCCGTCTGGTCGGTATTCGAGGGCGATTCAGCCCTCGACAACCCTCGAGTGGCACGCGAAGTATTTCGGGTCGCGCTGCTCCCGGCCGACCAGGCCAGGATACGGTCCATGAGCTATAATGCTTTCATGGACGCTACTCTCTGCAACGCCGTCCGGGTAAGTTTGTTTTTCCGTCTGTGTAATTTACGAGAGTTTTTACTCGTAGCGGCTTATGTTTTTTCACGTCTTTTTTACAGCATTTGCACGAGACGGAAACGCTGATGCATGTCGTCCAAGACTACCGGGAGCGGGCCCGGAAATATCAGCGTGGGTATGAGGAGGCCGAGGCGAGGTGCCAGGCCTCCGAGGCTGAGCGTCAGGCGCTCCAAGCAAGAGTAGGAGCAGCCGAGGACGAAATTCGAGCTCTAACCGCCGAGCTCGATGAGGAGAAGGGCGCGCATACACTGGCAAGGTCCGAGGTGCGCGCCGTAGAGGCCCGTTTGGCCGAGGCCGAGCTGGCGCTGGCCTCCCGCGAGCAGGAGGTGGGGAATGCCCGCCTCCGACACTTAGAGCTCGAGCGGGAAATAAGGAATCTCGAGCGGAAGGCCGCGTACCACGAGGCTCGGGAGCAAGCCCAAAATGCGGTGAAGCTCTTTCGCGAGTCGGAGGAGTTTCGCGACCTCCTAGAAGAGGAGGGTGTGAACGGGCTGATTCAGGGCTTCCGGGATTTCCGCAACCAGCTGCGGCGGCTCCTTCCGGACTTCGACGTGAACCTGCTCAAACCGGGAGCAGGGGTCGAGAGACCAGAGGCGGAGGCAGAGACTTCGGAGGCCGACCAGAGAGGTCTGGCCGAGGCGGCCGAAGCCGTCCCCGAAGTCACCGAGGTCGCCCCCGAGGCTGCTCCTGTTGCTGTCGAGGCCGTTGAAGAGGTCCCGACTGCTGAGCCAGCCGCTTCCGATGCTGCCGAAGCCGAAGTAGTCGAGCTCGAGCCTTAAGTGTAATTTTTGTTGTTTTTTGTCAAGTCGGGATGGTCCACACATTTGTAGGGGCCGAGCCCGAATCCTTGTACTTAGCCTACGGGCTTTTTGGGATGAATATATATATTTTTCTCAGCTCGCAAGTGTTTGTGGTAGACTTAGGTTTCTCTGCTTGGATCCTCTTTAGGCTCCAAGGGTATGGGCTCTATGGCCCGAACGTTATTCGCCACAGGGCTTGCGTTTAGGCTCGGCTGGCCGAGCTCTATTGCTCGGTCTTTCGACTAGCAGTACAGCAATACTTGCGCTTAGGGTGTTTGGGCTCGGGGAGTCTTCCCGAGCCTAACCCAGAATCCGGCCAAGCTCTAGGAGGGTCACTTGGACATTAACTTTTTATCAAAGTTAGTGAACTTTGGGTCTGAGCCTCGAGTTGCCAGGGCGGACCGGATTCGTTTCCAACGAATGGGTTGAATGCTCGTCAGCTCGTGACGGGGATTCACCGAGCTTAGTATAAACTAAGTTTGCTGGTATCGTGAGCATTTTCACGCCGAGGCGACTGAAGACGCTCTGCTCGGAGTCCACTCTTTGAGGACATCGGCAGAGAGAAATCCAAGAATAAAACAATGTAAAGATATTAAATAAATGGGTACCTGGTACCATGATCGTTTTTTCGCCGAGGCGACTGAAGATGCTCCTCTGCTCGGGGTCCGTTCTTTGAAGACGTCGGCAGAGAGAAATCCAAGGATTAACGAGATAATGTAAAAACATTAAATAAAGGGGGTACCTGGTACCGTGAGCGTTCTTACGCCGAGGCGACTGAAGACGCTCCTCTGCTCGGGGTCCGTTCTTTGAGGACGTCGGCAAAGAGAAATCCAAGGATTAACGAGATAATGTAAAAACATTAAATAAAGGGGGTACCTGGTACCGTGAGCGTTCTTACGCCGAGGCGACTGAAGACGCTCCTCTGGAGAACGAGCCGAGCTCGTTGGTCGATGAAGACCGCATCCCGAAGTATCGGGGCATCCCGACCGTGGTCGGGGTAGGAGAACGAGCCGAGCTCGTTGGCTGAAGTCGATGGAGAGCGAGCCGAGCTCGTCGGTTGAAGTCGATGGAGAACAAGCCGAGCTCGTCGGTGGAAGTCGATGGAGAACGAGCCGAGCTCGTTGGTCGGTGAAGACCGCATCCCAATGTATTGGGGCATCTTGACGTCTCGAGGCATCCCGATGTATCGGGGCATCTCAACGTCTCGAGGCATCCCGGCCGTAGTCGGGGTAGGAGAACGAGCCGAGCTCGTTGGCCGATGGAGAACGAGCCGAGCTCGTCGGTGGAAGTCGATGGAGAACGAGCCGAGCTCGTTGGTCGGTAAAGACCGCATCCCAATGTATTGGGGCATCTCGACGTCTCGAGGCATCCCGATGTATCGGGGCATCTCGACGTCTCGAGGCATCCCGGCCGTAGTCGGGGTAGGAGAACGAGCCGAGCTCGTTGGCCGATGGAGAACGAGTCGAGCTCGTCAGTGGAAGTCGATGGAGAACGAGCCGAGCTCGTTGGTCGGTGAAGACCGCATCCCAATGTATTGGGGCATCTCGACGTCTCGAAGCATCCCGATGTATCGGGGCATCTCGACGTCTCGAGGCATCCCGGCCGTAGTCGGGGTAGGAGAACGAGCCGAGCTCGTTGGCCGATGGAGAACGGGCCGAGCTCGTCGGTTGAAGTCGATGGAGAACGAGCCGAGCTCGTTTGGTCAGTGAAGACCGCATCTCGACGTCTCGAGGCATCCGAACGTATCGGGGCATCCCGACGTCTCGGGGCATCCCGAAGTATCGGGGCATCCCGACGTCTCGGGGCATCCTGACCGTGGTCAGAGTAGGAGAACGAGCCGAGCTCGTTGGTCGATGGAGAACGAGCCGAGCTCGTTGGTCGATGGAGAACGAGCCGAGCTCGTCGGTGGAAGTCGATGGAGAACGAGCCGAGCTCGTTGGTTGGTGTAGAGCGCATCCCGACGTCTCGGGGCATCCCGACGTATCGGGGCATCCCGACGTATCGGGGCATCCCAATATATTGGGGCATCCTGACGTCTCAGGATAGGAGAACGAGCCGAGCTCGTTGGCCGATGGAGAACGAGCCGAGCTCGTTGGTTGATGGAGAACGCATCGCGAGCTCGTTGGTTGATGGAGAACGCATCGCGAGCTCACGAACATCTTCAGGTAGTCCACGTAGGTACTCCATCATCCCGAGACATCGGGGCATCCGAACCGCGGTCAGGGGAGGAGAGTAAACCTGGTACCATGAGATAATCAGGAGAATTGGTGAGCTTGAAATAAGTACGCAGACCATCATAAAATGAAATTCATAAAATGAAATTCATAGTTGAATAATGGGGGACCCCTTGGGGTTCTACTGGTGGTACACGTGGAGATTTTCAGAGCTCCAGCTTCGTGGAATGGGAGTCCCGTCTAGGGACTCTAACTTATAAGTTCCGGGTCGGCGGATGCGCGTGACCCGGTAAGGTCCTTCCCAGTTCGGGGTCAGCTTTTCTTGCTCAGTTGGTCGGGAGGCTTCAGCTCTTCAGCTCTTCAGCACTTCTCAGTTGGTCTGAAAGATTTGACTTTGACCCTGGCGTTGTAGTACTGAGCTGTCTTTTGCTGGTACCTCGCCATGCGAACTCGGGCGGCCTCCTTTGTTTCCTCGATTAGGTCAAGGTTGCTTCTGAGCTGCGAGGAGTTGGAGCTGGCATCGTGATGTTCGACTCTCGGAGAAGGAAGTCCAATCTCCAGTGGGATGACAGCCTCCGTCCCATATGTTAGGTTGAAGGGAGTCTCGCCGGTGGGGACGCGGAACGTAGTCCGGTAAGCCCACAGGACATTGTATAGGTCTTCGACCCATTGTCCTTTGGATTTGTCGAGCCTAGCTTTGAGCCCCTGCAAAATAGTACAGTTTGTTACCTCGATTTCTCCGTTCGTCTGAGGGTGCGCGACCGAGGTGAAGCGGTGGTCAATGCCAAGCTCGGAGCAGAATTCTCTAAAATGAATGTTGTCAAACTGGCGACCGTTGTCAGAGATGAGGATGCGGGGAAGCCCGAATCTGCAAATTATGGACTTCCAGACAAAATTCCGCATCTTCTGCTCGGTGATCCGGGCAAGGGGCTCGGCTTCCACCCACTTTGTAAAATAGTCGATGGAAACGATCAGGAACTTCCTCTGCCCGGTGGCTAGTGGAAATGGCCCTAGGATGTCAATTCCCCACTGGGCAAAAGGCCAAGGGGAGCTGATTGAAGTTAAGGGAGCCGAGGGTCGGCGTTGAACATTGGTGTTTCTCTGGCACCAGTCACATCTTCGGACGAGGTCCACAGCGTCCTTCTGGAGTGTCGGCCAATAGTATCCTTGGCGCAGAATTTTATGGGCCAATGCTCGCCCTCCCAGATGGTTTCCACAAATTCCTTCGTGGACTTCGCGCATGGCGTAATCAGCCTCCGTTGGGCGGAGACATCTGAAGAGGGGAGATGTGAAAGATCTCCGATAGAGCTTTCCCTCGTGCAGTATGTACCGGGTGGCGGAGCGCTTTATTCGGCGAGCCTCTTGTTCATTACTGGGGAGGACTTCATCTTGCAAGTAGCTGATGAGTTCGTCCATCCAGCTTGGCTCGTACTCAATGCAAAGGGCCTGCTCGGGCTCGTCTGTACTGGGCTTTTGGAGATACTCCAGTGCTGCGGCCTTGGAAAGCTCGCTCATGCGGGAGGACGCCAGCTTTGACAGCTGGTCGGCCCTAAGATTCTCCGACCTGGCAACATGCTGAATGTGAAAGGAGTCCAAGGTCGAGGTGAGATCCCGTACCTTCTGAAGATACTTCTGCATGGTCGGGTCTCTGGCTTCGAAGTCGCCCATGATTTGATTGACGACGAGCTGAGAATCACTGAAGGCCTTCAAGTCCTTCACCCCTAGCTCTCTGGCTAGCTTGAGCCCGGCGACAAGCGCTTCGTACTCCGCCATATTATTGGAAGCAGGAAACTCGAGGCGCAAGGCTTGCTCAGCGACCACCCCCTCCGGACTGATGAGGATGAGTCCCGCTCCGCTACCCCCCGAGTTTGAAGAGCCATCGACATGCAGAGTCCATGTCAAACTCGGGGTCTGTTCCGTTGGTGGCTCAGGCTCGGGGCCGACCTCATCCGGTATGGTGCACTCGACTATAAAGTCTGCGAGCGCTTGTGCTTTGATCGCCGGTCTGGGTCGATATTCGAGGTCGAATTCTCCGAGCTCGATGGCCCATTTAGTGATCCGACCTGCGCGGTCTGATCTCTGCAGGATTTGTTTGACCGGCTGGTCGGTCAGCACGGCCATTGTATGAGCTTGGAAGTAGGGTCGGAGCCTCCGAGCTGAGATTACCAGAGCATAGACAGTCTTCTCGAGCTTGGAGTATCGGGTCTCGGCATCCCTCAAGACCCGGCTGGTGTAATATACTGGCTTTTGGAGTTTTTCCTCTTCTCGGATCAGGACCGAGCTTACTGCTACGGGAGAGACAGCTAGGTACAGGTAAAGGAGTTCACCCTGTTGAGGCTTTGTGAGCAGGGGAGGGGAAGCCAGGAGGTGCTTGAGCTCTTCAAAAGACTGCTGGCACTCATCCGACCATAGAAAGTCCTTCGGCCTCTTGAGGGCTGTAAAGAATGGAAGGCAGCGCTCGGCCGAGCGGGAGATGAATCTTCCTAGGGCTGCAACTCGGCCTGTGAGCCGTTGTACCTCCTTGACCGTTCTGGGAGGTGTCATCTCTTGGAGGGCTCGGATTTTTTCAGGATTGGCCTCGATTCCTCGTTGTGTAATGATGAAGCCGAGGAATTTGCCAGAGGTGACTCCGAATGCGCACTTGGCTGGATTGAGCTTCATATGGTACTTTCAAAGTGTAGAGAATGCTTCATTGAGGTCGGCTATATGGTCTTGGGCCACCTTGCTTTTTACCAGCATGTCATCAACATAGACCTCCATGTTTCGGCCTATTTGGTCTTTGAAGATCCGGCTGACCAGCCTTTAGTAAGTTGCCCCGGCATTTTTTAAGCCGAATGGCATCACTTTATAGCAGTAGGTTCCCCTGTCGGTGATGAAGGCTGTTTTTTCCTCATCTTCTGGCGCCATGCGGATCTGGTTGTATCCGAAAAAGGCGTCCATGAATGCCAGCAGCTCATGACCCGAGGTGGAGTCCACGAGCTGGTCGATGCTGGGGAGTGGGAAGCTGTCCTTTGGGCAGGCTTTATTCAGGTCGGTGTAGTCTACGCACATACGCCACTTTCCGCTGGCTTTCTTGACGAGGACCACGTTGGCGAGCCACTCCGGGTAGGATATCTCCCGGATGAAGCCAGCTTCAAGGAGCTTGCTGACCTCCTCGGCTGTTGCTCGCTGTCGTTCAGGGGCGGCGCCTCGCTTCTTTTGTCGCACGGGCTTGCAGGTTGGCTTTACTTGGAGTCGGTGGACCATGGTCTCTGGGTCTATCCCCGGCATGTCTGCAGGCGTCCATGTTATCCCGCAGGAAATTGAGGAGGCGACCCCTCTCATGCTCATTGAGGCCAGAGCCGACCTGCACGGTTAGCTCAGGAAAGTTCTCACGTAAAGGAACTTGAATTAATAACTCATCAGGCTCCACCCGCTTTTTCTGAGGGTTGACCCGTGCCTCCATAGTCTTAGTTGAGGGCTGGTCGGCTGCTGGGACAGGCGCCTCGGCGGGTTGTTTTGCCTTGTGGGTCGCCAAGTAGCACCGCCTTGCCACCATTTGGTCCCCTCGAACTTCGCAAACTCCCTGGCTGGTGGGGAATCGCATGAGCAGGTGGCGGGTCGAGACCACTGCTCGGAGGGCGTTGAGACCTGGCCTTCCGAGGATGGCGTTGTAGACCGAGGGAAGCGTATCACGAGGAAGCTCATCCCCACGGTATTTTCACGGGGGGCGAGCCCGACTGTGACCAGAAGGTCGACCTCGCCCTCCACTGGGACTGAATCCCCAGTAAATCCAACCAACGGAGCGTTCATCCTTCGTAGCTGCTCTTTTGTCATCCCCATTTTACAATAGGCACCAAAATACAAAACATTCGCCGAGCTTCCATTATCAATCAAGATGCGTTTTACATCAAATTTATTTATGATCATGGAGATGACCACGGCATCATCATGGGGAGTTTCGACTCCCTCCAGGTCATCATCTGAGAAGGAGATGGCTTCTGAGGCGCGCAGGCGCTTCGAGGAGATTCCTTCTCCTGAAGCTTCTCCAGCCGAGGCCCCGCCTCGGATGGTGTTGATGATGCCGGCGACGGGCCTGTTGGCATTCGAACCTTCAGGCTGTGCGGCTCCTTCGGCTGGCTTCTTCTCTTCACGCCGGCCTTGCATGAACCGATCGAGCACCCCTCGGCGGATGAGTGCTTCGATCTCGTTTCGGAGCTGGTAGCAGTCCTCGGTATCATGGCCGTGATCCCGATGATAACGGCAATACTTCCGGGGATCACGCCGAGTTCTGAAATCTTGTTTTGGATGTGGGAGCCGGATGCAATCCCGACCCTCAATCTCCATAAGGATTTCGGCCCGAGGAGCATTGAGGGGAGTATAGTTTTCATACCTCCCTTCGGGTGCACGGGCCCGCAGTGGGAACCTCGGGCGGAGTGGTGACCTTTGCTGAGGCGGTCCCCGCAACCGGGGTGGACTCTTCAGGCGGGGCGGATTCTTAGCTCGTCGCGGGGACGGGCTTCTGGGCTGGCCGCGTTCCTCGCGGCGCCTCTTCTATTTCTTGGGGTTCTGCTCGGTCCCGCTCCGCCTAACAGCCACGGCTTCCTCAGCCTTGGCGTACTTCCGCACCCGGGTGAATATTTCGGTAAGATCTACAGGAAAATTCTTCTCAATAGAGAAGAGGAACCTATAAGACCGGGCTCCAGTTTTTAGCGCCGACATGGCGATGGACTGGTCAAGCTCCCGGACCTCCCATGTTGCAGCGGTAAACCGGTCCAGATACTCCTTAAAGGATTCTCCCTCCTTCTGTTTGATATCAAGGAGGGAGTCCGATGTCCGCCGCTGGGATTGGTTGGCGGCAAAATTGCCAGCAAATTGTCTGCCGAGCTGCTCAAAAGAGGAGACAGTGCTCGGCTTCAGCCCGGTAAATCAAAGCCGGGCCGGTCCTCGGAGTGTCGCTGGGAAAGCCTTGCACATCATGGCCTCCGAGGCTCCTTGTAGGGCCATTAAGACCCGATAACTTTCCAGGTGGTCAAGGGGATCAGCCTTGCCATTGTAAGGCTCCACCTGGGGCATCTTGAACCGTAGTGGAACCGGTTCATCTTCAATCTCCGGGGAGAAGGGCGACTTCGTGGTGAACTCAAAGTCGCCATCGCGCCCCGATTTCCTCCCGTGGAGTGCCTGGATTTGGCGCTCCAGTTTCTCGACCTTCTTGTCGAGTTCATCATTCTGAGGGATCGCTGCAGCGGTTCGCTCGGGTGCAGGTTGCCCTGGAACCGACTCAGCTTCTGAAGGTTGTGGCCATCCTCAATGGTCCCTGACTGGGTGTTCTCTCCAAAGGGAGGCCTGGACTTGAGAGTCCTGACCTCGAAGGGGAAGTCCGCTTGTAGGGGGCTCCGGTTGAACTGGAGCCGGAGGAAGTGGTGCCGTTGGGATACCCCTGGGTTGCAAGCTTTGGATAGCGGTAGCCAAGGCTTGCACCTGTTGCACCAGGGCATCAAACTGCTCCGACCGAACTTGAGGAGTTGACTCGGCCGGAGGCGGCGAGTTTCAGACAGAATGTTCGGGACTAGGTGGAGGACGTCGAGAGGCATTGGAAGCCCCTTTACTTAGTTTCATGGCAGCAACTCGGGCCCTTCCTCTAGCGCCAACTGTTGCTGGAAATTGGACCCGGGGGCCGCCGCGAAACCAGGGGGAGGAGCTCCACTGCCGGAACGGCGGACGGCGGTGCGCCGGCTTGGCCGCGTCCTCCTGTGGAGTGGGCGTCTGTCCTGCAAAAAAGCCGGTGGCCGGGCTTTCCGGCGCCGGCCCTCCGATGCCTAAGTCAGAGGGGGCTAATATGTGGAGAGAGCAAAGAAGAGAAAATGTTCTGTTCTTTCGTGTCTGTGCTGTTTACTTGTTTTTCATCCTCCTTCCCTTCTTTTTCCCCCCAGGCTCCTTTTTATAGAAGGATATGTTACCTGGGAGGTGACAGGAGAATTTGTCCTCTTTTGTGATAATTGGGCACGATTTGGCTCATTAATGGTGTAGTGGAGAATAAGGCCGGATCAGACCGGAGTCAGGGAGTTGTCGCGGTTGATCGGACCCGTTGGAGTGGTTGAACCGTCGGCCGTAGTGGGCCTGGGGTTCGTAGATGGTAAGTGCATTTATTACCGAGCGAACCGGCGATCAAGGAGAGCCATACGCTTTGATGGTTCAGTGATCCGGAGATCGTCTTGAGCCGTGTTCATTAAATGACTGAGTGCATCGGAGACTTGAGGGGGTCTCATGCATTAATGATAGGTCGTGCCAAATACCTGCGAAGATCTTGTGCCTTGACGGCTCAGAGATGGTGGCAGGTTATAGTGGAGTTGTGTATTTAGCCGTCAGATCCTTTAAAAGGTTAGGCGGAGATTGGATATTTGGTTAAGGCATCGGCTCGGCAGGGGTGCCGAGCCGAGCTGGTCGCCCAGCGGGGCGCCCTGTGGCGGGGTCATTTCTAATTAGTATTTTCTGGTCGGCGCCCTCTGGGCGAGCGCCTTCTAGCCGAACGCCTCTATTTGGCACTCTTTTGTCTCTCTGGTCGGCGCTCTCTAGTCGAGCGTTTTTCTGGTCGGTGTCCTCTGGTCGGCTCTTTCTAGCCGAGCGTCCCTACTTGGCACTCTTCTGGTCGGCGCTCTTTAGTCGAGTGCCTTTTGACCGAGCGCCTCCGAGGCGGCATAACTGGGGTTTTTCTCCCAACAGTGACCAAACCGACCAGACTCCTAAGGTGCCGATTCTTTGTTTGTTAGCAAGATTAATACGGCATGCAATAACTATACAGCAACATAGTAACCGCATGATAAGTCACACACGTGATAACGACTGTTTTAGTCACGAGATAATGGTTGAGCTGGTGGGACGGCCCATGAGAGATCCTGGTAACATTCTTGATGGGCATTACTTTTCCTTAAACAATCTTCAATGAGACACGTGACGTGTTGTTCCCGTTCCTCGGTTGGACGAGGCTTGCATTTATCTGCGTCTGGATGAGGTTGACGAATATTCACCGCATCAGATCCATTTATCTGCATATTTAACCAACCCTTGGTTAAAACAAAATAAAATCCCTACTTTTTCCTAGGCAAGACCTGGAACTGGAAGCACATGCCGGTTCCCTCGCTGTAGGTGTTAGATGCGCGCTTTTCTCTGCACCACTATCACAGCGCCACATGTATGTGCTGAGAGAAGTCTGTGTGTCTCGTGATTTGGTGGCTTCACCTTCTTAACGCGTGGAAGGTACAACCTGAGTGAGTCCCGACATGGCCTGCCTATGGTGCACCGAGCCCCTTATATATTCCTCAGCGCAGCCATTAAGCCAGAGGCCCGGCTCTCCGGGGCGTGGGACGGTGGGAGCAACGGTCACCAAATTCAAATCACAGATAAAGCATGTCGAATATTTAAAAGCTGACGGCGCGCAACTGCCAGCACCCAGACGACAACATACCGTGCATTTGCCAAATAAATAAATCAGTTTCTTAAAAAGAAAAATTCCATTTAATCCTAATCAAACATAATATTAAATAAAATAAATAAACACATGATCAGGTAGGAATATCATCAAATAATTAAATAAATTAATCAACGCGCAGGAGTGGACTAGATGATCCGGTCGGAGAGGGAGGGCAGGCGGCGGAAGAAGTTGAAGGCCGCCGACGGCATGTCGTCGCGGAACCTGGGATGCCGCAGGTAGTAGAATCCCATCGCCAAAGCCAGCACCCGGAAAGGCACCGCGTAGAAGACCAGGGAGACCAGAAGGCAGAGGACCACGAAGATGGCGGTGGCCCGCGGGTCCCGCCAGGCGAGCAGCGCCTCCACCCGCTCTCCCTGCGCCGCCACGTCCCCCAGCAGCGCCTGCGCCCTCCCGGCCACCACCCTCAGCCGGTCGTAGCGCGCCCGCACCACCTCGGCCGCCCGCCCGGTCGGGAACGCGTCCAGCTCCTCCTCCAGCTCGTCGGGCCCCACCGTGTCCACCTGCGACAGCCGCGGGTCCATCCCGCTCGGCTCCCTCGGCCGCGCCCGATAGTACCTCCAGATCAGCGTCAAAAACAGATACAAGGATGCGGTGGGCAGGATGAGGTGGGGCCAGAGCGCGACGGCGGCCAGCAGCACGTGGACAAGCACGGTGATGGAGGGGCGCTCCCACGTGCGGACGGAGTGCACCCAGCGGGCCAGCCCGGCGGCCTTGGAGAGGCACCCCACCACCCGGAACCAATTGGCCTTGCTCCGACGCATGCTCCAGGCGTGCGCCTCCGTATCCAGCACGTACTGCACCACCTCCGGCCCCAGCGGCGGCTCCGACCGGGCCAGCCGGGCCGACACGATCAGCATGGCCGTCCCCCGCAGCACGTCCTGCTGGGCCGGCCCCAGCGGCCGCACGTAGTGCATCCGGGGCAGCATCGGGCTCCCGTACACCTGGATCAGGCTCACCCACGAAGAGCAGCTGAACCGGACCGCCAGCTCCAGCTCCCCCATCTTCTTCGCCCCCGCCGGCTGGATCGCTGTCAGCGGAAACGTCTTCAAGCACACCCGGTTCGTGTCCAGCGTCGACAGCCGGATCCGCACCTTCCCGATCCGCACATCCCTTTTGCTATTATTGTGGCTATGGTTATCGCCGTTATTGTTGAACCGGGCGTTGTCGAAGACGGCGACGGTGAGGACGGTGCAGGGGTCGAACACGTCCCAGGCGTACTGCTCGTTCCACCGGGGATTGAAGTTGTCGAGGATGGTGCGGGTGCGGGCCCACTTCGGCCCGTACTTCAGCACCACGTACGCGTCGGTGGACCCGCTGGCCCCGTCCTTCGCCACCTTCATCGGCACCAGGTTGGCCGCCCCCCGGACCCCGACTTCCAGCTGCCCGACGGGGGGCTTCGACAGCTGCTTCGAGGCCGCGCGGACGTCGCTCGCCACGTGCGCCGCCTCGTCCAGCACGTGGTACCCGCCTTCGAGGCAGACCCGCACGTGCACCCGACCCGCGTAGGGCCGCTCCCCGTCGCCGCCGGCCAGGTTCAGCCACCGCGACGGCGGCTCCGCCCGGTCGTCCAGGCGCCGGTGGACGCTCGAGAGCGCCACCCTCGCCTGGCCCACGGGCTTGCCTGCGGTCGCGTCCTCCACCACGATCGTGAGGAAAGGTTCGAAAGGCTCGGCGGCCACGAAGAAGAGGTCCTCGTTCCAGCTGGGATTGGCGGAGCTGGAGGAGGTGCAGAGCGCCACCCGCCCGGTCTTGAAGACCTGCGAGCCCAGCTGGCCCTTCACGTAGAGCTCCGGAGGCCGGGCCGCCTTCGACTCGGGATTTACCACCGGCGGCGGAGAAGGGAACCTCAGATCCTGGGTCTGGATCACCGTCAGGCGAAGGTACCACAGCTTTGGGGACAGGTAGGCCTTGGACCTCGTATGCACGACGAGGCCGCCGGAGTCTGACTGCCACGCCTCCTGAAACGCCTCGTCGGCCTGGGTCCCGATCCAGACCGCGAGCATGACATCGTTCCCCAGCGAGCCCTCCGGCGGTCCTTCCAAAGCGTACCACTGGGGGCGAGGGGGCTGTCCTGCGGGGACCGCTTAGGGATCTCCTCGAGGTCGAACGACACCAACCCGAGGCTCGCGTCGGCCACCACCTTATCATCGCCGCCCTCCTCCCAAACGGACACCTCCAAAGCAGTGGAATTCAGGCTTTCCTTGTGGAAGGCGAACACGTGATCCCAGTCCGCGGACATAACGGTCCGCGTTTGGACGCTCTGGCTCCCAATGACCACCTTGGCGTAACAGGGCCGCCCGGCGTCCGCGGAACCCCCGCGCTTCGCTTTGAGGACCCGGACGAAGAGGTACGGAACGCGGTTCACCAGATCGTACGAGCTCCCACCGGCGCGCTCGCTGGTGACTGGCCGGATCTCGAGGTCGCTAAAGCTGGAGAGCTGCGGATCCTTCGCCGGGGACGGCGGCAGGGGCGGGCCTTGATTCTCTTCCTTCGGTTTTGAAGCATCGCCGGCGGCTGGAGTGGCCTCCTCCGGCTTCGGGTTTCCCGGTGGCGAGTCCTTCTTTTCCTCTTCTTTAGGAGCAGATGGATTGACCTCTGAATTCTTCTCCTCCGGTTTCTTCCCGTCCGTCACCGTCACCGGTGGCTTATCATTTCCCTCGGCGTTCTTCTCTTGAACGGCAGCCTGCTGGTCGTCGGGCTTCTGTTCGGCCGCAGCCGGACAAGCTTCGGTGGCAGCAGCATTCGGCGGCGGTGGCTCGTCGACGTAGCAGATCCGAACGCCGATCTCTCCCTTGATCTGAGAGAAGACACTCCTCTTCTCCAAGGGATAGTAAACCAACGGGAAGGCCTGGGCCTCGGCCTCGGACGTCCCCCTCCAGGCGAGCAGAGTGGCCCCGGAGATCTTGACCTTGCCGAGGAAGGTGCTGCGGCGGCCGCTCTTCTTGTCGTTGTAGACGTTGATCTCGAGGGTCTCGGCGGGCAGGGCGTCGGGGTCGTGGACCAGGAACTCGAGCTTCTCGTCCCACTGGGGGTTGAGGTCGCGGAGCTTGGTCTTGGTCCGCCGCCGCTGCCCGTCGAAGTCCACGATCACGAATGCGCTCGCCGTTCCCTGCCCGTCCTTGGGCATCAGATTCCTCGCATTGCACACCTCCACCACCACCTTCCGGCTCCCGCCCTCCGTCATTTTTGCCTGACTTTTATTGTAATATTTGTTTCTCCGGTGATCTCCTCCACGGAAGTCCGGCTACTCGTTTTTGCTCCGAGACTCAGCCTTCCGGCAAGATCTTTCTTTTCGTTCGGTGGTGGAGAAGAGAAAGCGGGGTATCTCGGATTTGGGAATCCGACCGTTGCTTGCTCGCGGATTCGAGCACCGAAGAAACTAGAGGGCGTCTGCGTCCGTGCCTTGAAGACAGAGCGCGTGTGTGTGGAGATACGGCCAACGGCGTGGGGAAATACGATCGAGGGACCGGAAATGATGGCTTATAAAGGTCAGGGGGGACCCGCCACGTCGGCATCCGCACACGTGGGATGCCTCGAGGCCACATGATGTGCATCGGAGTGCCAAAACAAAACAGAGGTGGCAGGTGGTGGGATCCAAACGAACTCGGAATCCGAGACGGACGCCGCTGCAGTGCACTTGTCTAAATTGACAAGACTGCCCCTCGACTCGCTGGTCCTGCTCT
Organism: Phoenix dactylifera; assembly: GCF_009389715.1. Classification (NCBI taxonomy): domain Eukaryota; kingdom Viridiplantae; phylum Streptophyta; class Magnoliopsida; order Arecales; family Arecaceae; genus Phoenix; species Phoenix dactylifera. Next base: position 13,084,137 of record NC_052407.1, read on the forward strand.
CGGCTGTCCTCCGCACCACGGCCCATGAGTAGCCGTTACCGGATTAAATTGAAGGGGCATTTTCGTCCTTCGATCCTACAAGTGGACAGGGAGGCTTGTCCGTTTTCCAGGGAAAGCGACCGTTTGGGATCTCCAAGTGGGACGCCGGCCGGCCGGGCGGTGGATTTAATGCATGGAAAGGGCCTGGGTGGATCAGGGCGAGCGGTGGCCATATGAACGTTGAGTTCCTTCTCGTAGGCCTTCTCTGTAGTTTCCATGTGAAATTTGCATTTGGGGGTTAAATTTTCCCTGCCAGCAGATTTTCATGTGCTTGTTTTTATCAGCTAGTGCAAGGAGTTTCCGTTAGCATGGCCAGAAAACTGTAAGTTTAAATGGAGCCGGAATCAACAGCTTCAAAGTAAGTGCGCTTGAGCATCCTAAAAGAAGTGTTTGAACTTTTATCTAATTTAAGCCCATCTGGATATAATCCACACTAACATACTGAATTTTATTTTATTTACTTATCTAATTTAATCTGAATTCTGCATTAAAGATAGAAATCTCCGATACAACAATGAGAAACGAATGGCAAGGGATAATTTCTACATAAGCATATTAGAGGTAATATCCATTTTAATCTCCATAACTGCGTCCTATAAGTGGGGCATATTATAAAAGAATATCCTACGGATTTAGTCCCCAACTTATTCAGGAGTGCTTGGGAGGCTCTCCCTAACCGGCTTACTTAGAGTTGGAATCTGAAAAACTAAAATGCTACTCATGGGTGGTGAGAAGCATATTCAAATCCACTTTCAGTATTACAGTAGGGCTAGCATCAAGCAATACTTCCCTAGCTTCATCTTCATGTAAGTGGTCCTTTGGCCCCCATCTAGTTTAATATTGCGGTATCAGAGTCATACAAAGTTCTGGCATTGAGGATTGAAACATTTATTTTCTTGTCACAATAAATCTTGCCCATCAAGATCATGTGGAACAGACTGATGATCGATCATCTTGCTCAGTTGCCAATAGCCTACTGCTAGTCATCACGATCCCATCTAAGAAGCTGGGCCCTGTCGAACTCCGCGGCCCAATGAGGAGAGCTTGTGACATTTTAAATGGCCTAATAAATGAAAAAGGAGAGAGAGAGAGAGAGAGAGAGAGAGAGAGAGAGAGAGATACCGATGGTAGAGCCACCACCCATGGACCTCCCACCGTTATGCCCTCTCATAGGGATCGCCAGGTCGCACCTCCAGCAGCCACCCAGGTGAGACACCGTCATGCGGATAGCCCTCTTTGTCCACCTCTAATATCCATTAAGACACATCGATCAGCGGTCATATGGCATTGTGGAGTGAAACTGTTAAAAAACCTACAGGGCGACGTTTTAGATGCGGGCAGTAATGCACCCTAGGCCATGAGCTCAAGTGTCACACACCCAGGGGTGGCCTAATACATTTGGAGGCCTAAGACGGATTCAGTGGATGGGACCTTTTTTTTTAATAATAATTTTTTTTAATTTAATATAATTTTTGAATGAAAGCATGGAAAAGTAATTATGCTTAAGGAAGGCTTATAAAACTGATTAAATAATTGAGATAATGCTTGGCAGTACTGTTTACCATGTCAAGCAAGAGCAGAGTAGGAAAGGGTTATCCCATGGCACTTCATGGTCAAGGTAAAGAAAAGAATTTGTCCGAAAAAAACCTATGAGAAAAAGTAGGGGCATTATGGAAAATTCACTCCATCTAATTAATAAAAGTCCCATCCCACCATCTCCCCTTCAAGTGAGTACCCAAGCAGCCACTGCAACATCACAGCACAGCAGCCATACAACCCCCCCCCCCCCCCCCTCCTTTTCTTTCTCTACCCTCCAAGAAGTCCATCTCCATTCCCCCTACCTTTCTTCCTGATGGCCCAGCTGGATCAGGAGTAATGTGAGGGAAGGAAAACGAAGACCAAAACCAAAAAAGAGAAGGGATGAAAGATAAGAGTGGCTTCAGACATGTGTATCAAGCCAACCAAATCCCTCCTCTCTCTTTCTCTCCACCCAAAACAAAACTACTGTCCCCAACTTCCCAAATTGCCCCTCTGCAGGCCAGAAAACTCTCCACCTCCCTTCCATCAAGGGGGAAGACTCGTAGCAGCTCTGGGGCCTTTGCTTCCTTTTGGGTAGCCTCCTAGAGGCCTTCCATTGGCCCGAGGCCTTAGGCGGCTCGGGCCTGCCCCGCACACACCAAAACCAAAATTACTACAATTATAATGTTATTTCAGCCAGTATTTTACTCCTCGAACACAAGCCCCCCAATGTTAATGCAAATGTCACATGAGTTTTCAGAGTACCAGATCTATTTATAAAAGAAGATAAAGGGAGGAGGATAGAAAAGGCCAAACAAATGCTACAATCCTGGACGCTGAAATACAACAGACAAGTCTGTTCCAGCCACGAGTATATTTGACATTCCTGTCCGATCTAATAAAAGGTATCTTCTCCAATCATTGCTGAAGACAATTTACAATCCTTCCGGAGAAGGCAGCTTTGTATATCACACAGATATCTTTGTACACAGACCAAGGATGGATCCATCACTCCCCAGTAATGAAGACAAGGGTGGCTGGCACACGCAGTCATGAAGCATTCTAAGCTACGTACTCCACCGAAGTTCTATATATCTCATCTGCATGCGCCACAGGCACATATACAGCATCAGTAAGCGAGCTGTGGGTTCGTCCATAGAACAGATATACGAATACCCCGATCATGAGCCAGATAGACACACGGATCCACGTGCCGGCACTGGAAAATTTAAAACTTAAGTGTCAGTTGAGGATGGATCTTGATATGCTAAATCATTTGGTGGCAGGAACATTTCAATATAGGTCATAGTTAACATAGTTTAACAGCAGAACAAAGTTTAATCACTTACCCGAGATTTATCAGCAAGTATGCATTTATGAGGATGCAGCAAATTGGTAGAAATGGAACAAAAGGACATATAAATCCTGGAGGGAAGCCAGCAATCCTTAACTGTAGTTAGTCAAGTGAGCATCAAATTTACCGGCCATACTCATCAGAAGAATAAAGCATCTATACCTCCAGCATGTCCAAAACTATGCCGACCGTCATCTTGGTCGATCCAGCAGAGTACGACAAGACCACCAAGGAGGAGCAAGCCACCGACAAAGCATGCCAAATAACGTCCAAAGCTGGTAAAATATATAAAATGGTAATAAGGAGTCAACACGCCATTAATCAATTTGTGTAGAAGATACCATGCAAACATTAGAATACACACTTACCACAAGGATGTTGTAACATTAATTCCCTCTCTCTCTCTCTCTCTCTCTCTATCTATCTATATATATATATATATGTGTGTGTACACGTATAAAGAGAGAGAGAGAGGGAGAGGCGGACTGCCATTGACCAGACTTCAGGTCAGATCCAGTCAGCCGTGACCGGGTATATGTATGCACACGTGTGGGTGGGGATGTTGGTGTGTATGTGCATCTGTGTGTTCATAAAATTAAAATTATCTATGACCCTCCAAAACACTCCAAAACACTATAGAAAGAGATATGCCATTGTTTAATCCTACCCAACCAACCCTATAACATGTACATCAGCATACTCTGATTTGAATCAAGACCAATTTGATTGTATCATGAAGAATGACAGGAGATCAGAAATTATTTCATAACATACAACCTTAATTAGTAATATATATATGTAAAGAGAGAGAGAGAGAGGTGGACAGCGGTTGACCAGACTTCAGGTCGGATCCAGTCAGCCGTGACCGGGTATATATGTGCGTGCGCATGTGGGTGGGGATGTTGGTTTTGTGATGGATCAGTCGAGTTATCAAAATCCCGCCCCATAGGAAATTGGCATCCAAGATCAAAATCAATGATTTTGCCTACCAGTGAGTAAAGAACCATGTGCATCTGTGCGTACATAAAAATTAAAATTATCTATAACCCTCGCCATCATCTAATCCTACCCAGCCAACCATACAACACGTACATCAACATACTCTGATTTGAATCAAGACCAATTTGATTGTATTATGAAGAATGACAGGTGATCAGAAATTATTTTCATAGCATACAAGTTTAACTAGTTGGTTGGTCTTCTATATCAGCCTGGCTCATTTTTATTAGTTTTGCATAAATTATCTTTCTTAGTTCAGCATATAAGCTGGAGGTGGTTAAAGACTGTATGGTATCCTTTCTTATACATTGCACATTAGGACATAGTATGCTCATAAAATTAATACCATCAATCCAGAAGTAGAACACATAATGAAACTACAATGCCCTAGAATCAACCCTAAATATATTATCAACATTAAAATATGTAAGAAGTTAACCTCAGAGACTTACGCTGGCAAGAATGTAGCTGAAGCTGAAGAAGTGAGGATGAGAACTCCAATGCACACACATGCTATACTCCAAGCTGCTTTCTTACGCCGTGTTTGCTCATTCAGTTTTTTCTGCAACATTGAGTATGTAAGACAATCATCTGCAAGTAATATGCTAACAACAGATCGACGCAGCTGGATTTGGAATGGTGCATGGACAGCAGTGTAGGAAGATGCTAGTTATCTCTAAAGAAAGTGGAAAATATTCAGTGCTGAAGAGAAAACTGATGATATCTGCCTCATGATTACCCTGGTTACTCTCCTTTGCAATGAGAGGATGCTCAACACATGCTACCACTTTATTTGTATGAGATGTGCCATCCTGAGGATGTTGGCTAATGTTCTGAGTTCCAACAATATGTTTTGCCTTTTCCCCATTGCTTTCCTGAACACTATTGTGAAATGATACTGACTCAATTGATTCTTGAAGTGATGATGGAAGAGGAACCTCATCTGGCGGAACATATCTGAGTATCAAGATAGAAATTGCAACTATGGTGAAGGCAAGAAGTGTGCCAACGCTAACCTGCACAAAGTAATACCAAGTTAATAGCAATTCTAATTCAGTTCTTAAACTAGGACATTGCTGATGTCATCACACAGAAATAATGCATAATGAAAGTCTTTACTTGACAGATTAGAAGAAGTTACAAATCCTACTGAAATGTCTTACCATCCCTGCCAATTGTGAGACATCCATGAAGAAAGATAAGGCAGCTGCACAGATCCCAGTTAAGATTGTGCTCTTGACAGGAACTTGGGTTCTTTTGTTAACTTCTGAGAAGAATGGTGGCAACAATCCATCTCTAGCCATCGCCATCAGTATTCTAGGCTGAGGAAAGGCACAGCAAAGAAGCATAATTTCAGCATTAGAATGCTTCCTTTTCCAGAAGCTAAAGAACTTCTCACTGATTTGACAGAAACATCAAAATTACTCCTGCATCATAATAAGTAGTAGAACAAAAACAAATGGCAAAAAAATGATTAGCAGTCAGTTCTCTGACTACCAAGTTCAGTAGAAGTACATAAGTTGGACCGTCACTGCTTATTTTGAATAGCTACATAGTGTGAGCAAAAAAATGCATCACAGTGCATGAGGTTCCGGAGAAGCTGTTTCTATTTTTTGAATTTGTGATACCCACATCACAATGGAGCAATCTTACAGCTGCACCAAGGTCCGCCATCTAGTCTGTGCGGTTGGTGCGGTCCGAATCAGTTTACATAACAATGTTAAAATCCAACATGTATATCAAGTCATTTTGGGAAAAGATACGCAGTTTAACATTAGAAGCATATCTTGTGAGGAAAAATAAACTTGTGATACTATGAGGAAGAGGGGATCAAGCATGTATTGAATTATTCGGACTTAAAGATTATTAGCATTCAAAATATTTAATTTGTTTGTTCTAAAAAGAACAAAAATTTGTACTCTATGAACTATTCAGGTTTTCATCAAAGGGGGGCATGCACACATTTCAGTGTGGAATATATGGACAACCTCCAGATATCTACCAAATAGGAATCTATAATTTAAATTCCTTTCTTCTAGGAAATGGTTTCCACCTTTCTTTTGCCTTTCTTTTGAAGAAAGATATAGCACATAGCCAGCGTGCATTCTTAAAATTCACTTTCCAATGAAATCATAAATCACTAAAAGAACAAAATTGCAGAAGAAACACCAATTGGAACATCAAGATTGTGAGAAATAATGAAGCCACCAGATCAGTTGATGTATATCTACCTGGGGAAGCAATGAACCCATCAAAGTTGAGCAAAGAGCAAGGACAGCACCACATGTGACAATGTACCTATAATTGAATGAAAAAGTAAGAGATGGAACAACAACACAGGTGCAGAATGACTACTGCATTCAATATCAGGTCATCAAACTTTAAAGGCAACCTACATTGCCCACTGCAATCCCATGTCCGCAAATGCAGACGAAATTGGAGTGTCTGGGTCCATGCGAAATATGGAACTAGGCCAACAATAACACAGAAACCATCATATACAATAAGCAACATATCGACAGTGCTGTTCCAATGCCCCATGGTAGATCTCGTTGAGGATTCTTCACCTGTAAGAGAAATACTCAGTGCATGAATATGCTAGAACAAGAAATTTCAAATAATATCTATGCAGGTGTGACCATCAAAATTCACTCTAGTTATCAATTAATTAACATGAACTTCATATGTGTTGCAGTTATTGCATTTAGGAGTATTGCAAGCAACATCCTACCTCCTCAGCTGTACTGGCAACTGAATCAAAGCCTATGTATGCAAAGAAAACAGTTGCTGATCCAGCAAGCATTCCATTCACTCCATAAGGGAAGTATCTGTGAGTTGAAAAGCCAAATTAGCGAGTTACCAAGATCGAATCTACAGAACAGTGTCTTTAAAATCACATTACCCGCTAGCAACAGTATATCCAACCCATCCAGTCTGGAAAGCCAATATATCCACCAGCTATAATGACAAATAACATGACACAAACATTTGCAGTTGTAAACAATGGCTTGTACAAACGAACTCTGCAGCAATAATTCTTTAAAACTTAGTCCTAAGGTACTAGAAGCACAGGTCATGACAAATTTACAACCAAATAGAAGTTAAACCTCCTTTATTCCCACACATAGCAGCCCAAGTGACAATCAACACAAGGATTGCAGCACATGGATCAACAACAACATCAAGGAATGGAATGTGAGCACGTGCTAGAAAAGAAGGCAGGCTATCTGGTCCTCCAAAAAACAAGGCCTGAAGCAAAACACCCAGTAAGATTGTATGGTAAAAATGTATAACTTCATTGGTATTGATGCAATCTCTATTGAAGAGATGCTTTTAGGCCTAAGAGAGGACACAACAGATTGGAAGAAAAAGCCTGAAAATCATTTCGGTTGTTGATTATGTAACCATCCATATGATGGTGTGCTTGGACCATATCTATCCAATCGGTGTTTTGAAGCAGCATAATTGCTGCTTGAACTGTGAAGATCTAATTCTACTATTGCATCTTTTTCTGTTTAATTAAGGTCTGGGGTAGTCTAGGATTTTTTTTCCAATGAAAAAAGGGAATTACTATTCAGCACAGTTCATACTTCATGATACACCACAATTTACAATGATGCCCAACTAAAGTAAAGCCCCTTTTCTCTTATTTGTTATCTTTATTAGTAAAATCCAATGGAGTCCCAAGTATGTAGGAATCTTAGACAACAAATATGAAGGAATAGTGGTCAGTTGGCTCTCAGACTATGCGTTACGTGTCCAAAAGGTTCTGCATGAGATATCATTAAGAAATAAGTAGAACCTGATATGGTTTCCATTCCTTCTCTTTTAATTTTTCTTCATCTTGTTCTTCATTTAGTTCTCCTTAGTTTTTCTCTTTCTACTAGCTTTCTCTTATCGTTCTTCTTTCTTGATTATCGCATTGTAGATTAATTTCTGCATAATATTAAAATCAGAACCACTGAAGTCCCATCCTTCTCAATTTGGACCGGTTAGCTGACAACTGTTATTTGTTTTCCACTATTAAACTTCCGCACAGTCGAATTGGATTTCTGCTGTAGACAAAGCTCAATCTGGTGCAAAAAGACTTTCATTTTCACTAATTTTAACTGCCTTGAATCTGAAACCTGATTCTTGCCCGTAAGTTCACCTAGTTTAAGATTCTTAGAGCCCTAGAAATCCCTGACATCATTTCAAAACGTTAAAGAAACCCTAATGTTCATACACAAACTCTCTTTTCCCTCTTTAAATAGTATCCAGTTCAGATCTTCCCTTTTTCTCGAAAGACAACAAGATCCTTAAACTTTTAAAATGCTAAGAAACCTTAATCCTTTTGGCCTATCATTGCTCAACCACAGACCCCTAGCATCCTACATTAGCAATGTCAAAAGACCTGATAAGTCTCTTACTGATCTTTGAACCCTCAGCAACTTCAGGGTGTCAGAAGGACATCATCAACATATTCCTCAAATAGTAGCAATATATTATATGATATTCAGAAATTTGGAAAAAACTATGATATGACTTGAAGAATCATTTATGAAAAGGAGCAACCATCCAGCAAGAGCTACCTAAACCTGGCAAGTGATAAATCAAACGAAAGAGTTACTTGTCTTTTCTACATCTATTAGCATGCCTGAATCTCATAAATTATGAGTGTCATTATATTTGACTTTTAAGGTTGTTGCAGTAACCAACTCTATACACGATTAATCCAGAACAGGAGTTGCCGACCATAGGTAACGTCATAGGAGATTGGTGACATGAAGGCAACTACAGTAATGTCAGTCTGTGTAATTTATTGAATCAAATAAAGCATTGAACACTAATATAGTTCCATCTAGTCTGATTCCAACTGCCACATATATGTAAGGATTAAACAGTTCCTAGTCAGAGTCCAGTCCAATATTTTAGATATTTCCTTTCAGAATGCAGTGAAGAAGGTGACCCCTAAAGTCAGGTAAGAAGCTTGTGTGCACTGAGAAGTAAATCCTTGACTGTTCGCTGGCAGTGCAAAACAACAGCACTATGGCCCTGCGGGCTAAGAGGGTTTCTCCTCTCTACCTAGTGTATTTACTGAACTTTGTCTGTTTCAAGACTTTGAAATTTAGTTTATCATTGTGAGAAGCATCAAAGCATTTTCCCCAAAAAAATGAGGTCCACGGATGAGCTGAGAAGTCTCCCAGGATAGAAATATAAAGTGCACTTTGAAAAGTACGACTGGTATCTGCTAAGTGATGGGGACATCCCGTTTGGGGGATTAGCACATTCATTCTTGTGCACCACCATAATTGCAAGTTGTTTTATGAATAAGATTTCAGAATTAATCATCAATCATTAGAACTTAAAGGTGCACAGAAGCTTGATATGATGAATAAAAAACACTTACCAAATTCGGGGATATGCCTCGCGCAACAGCTGAACCACCAATTGTATATCCAGTATTAAAGCCCAACAATCAACCAAGCAATACTGGAAAATGAAGATACAAAATTTACCAAAGAGAGTGACCCAAAACCAACCAATGTCCAGTGAGGGAAGTCCTATCCACAATTGATCTTTTTGACCTATATAGTTTTCTCTCAATAAGACAACCCTATTCTTACTGGATGAAGAATGTTAATAGAATAAAGCATGATATTGCTGAATGAATATGAAACTATGATATGCAATATGATAGAAAGAGAAGACAAATTGGTCATGATACACAAATCAGTTAATTACCCTTCTCCAACACAAATGTAAGAATAATGAATATGCACTTCCAGCAGAAGGCAACGGCTTGCAAGCTCAGCATAACAGAAGGCTGAAAGAGCAGCTGCTATTCCAGCTATCAGAAAGGAAATGGTCAAGGCTGGTCCTGAGTGCTCTCGAGCAACAGTTCCGACAAGAACATAGACTCCAGCACCTATGGTTGAGCCAACACCTGAACAGAAGAAGGAAAATATTAAACGTGCGTGCAAATATAAAAAATAAAATGAAAAATAAGATAAAAAGTCAGACAGATTTCAAAACTTCTGTTTAACATATGACTCTAACATGAAGGAGGATGAAAGATATAAGAACAGAAGGGCAAGCCAAAACAATAAGATTCTTAACAGTGCACATATAAGAAAGGGAGTGAAATTGCAAATTTCAATATATAGCACTGAAGGAAAAACTGGAACACAAGAATTGTGATTGTCACAAGGTTACATGGATTTTGAGGTATCATATTTCAAAATTATCACACACTTTTCAGATTTTGAATGTCCTTGCCTCAAGATGCTAGTGCATGTTCTTCATGAGCAGGTGAGTGCAAAACCACCCTATCTTCTACATCCTTCAATTCTGTTCCTTCCAATATTTACATGTCTGTTCTTTGTATTGTTCATTGTCAACCATTGCCAATCAAATCATTTTGAATCTTTCCTTTTTCTTCTTTCTACCACCACCACCACCATTGCTTCTTTAGTATTTGCATAGAGTTTGTAGTATCAGTGGATCCAAATTGATCTAAAAAATAAAACATCTATTCACATCCTTCTGTTAGTATTTTATCAATGTTCAACGAAGACATTAGGCTAAGTGGTTAATTCTAAAAGTTTAATTATAATCTCAAAGATGTTTTATTAGTATATTTAAATGCATAAGTGGTGCGGACACCAGTGCAGATCATCCATCACTCGGGTCGAAGGTCGCTCTAGGATCCAGCCAGTCCAGCCAGTTTGATTTTATTTTGGATTGATTTTTATTATTTATTTTATATTGATTGGGCTTGTTTGCATATTGTCATTTTGGGGCATTTATGGGATTTCTTTGTAGGGGTCTTTTGTTATTTGTAGCCCTATATATAATGGGTCCATGTTCTTATTAGGGTTGATGAATGATTAAATGAATTGGCCTCCTTTTCTCTGAAACCCTGGCGTGAAGCCACGGCCAGAGCCAGGAAAGAAGCTGTTCTCCTTCTTCCCCTCCTCTTCTCTTCTTCCTCTCCTCCCCTTCTCTCTTTCTTCCTCTTTTCCTTCTGTCCTGCATCAAACTTTAGTATCAGAGCAAGCCAGACTTTGCCTCTATTGCCAAAGCCCCGAGTCCTCCCCCCCTCACTCACATCTCTCGATCTCTTCTTCTCATCTGGCCCACACCACAGACCCCATTCACCAAACCTCACAGGGAAGCAGCAAAAAGAAAACAAAAAAAAAGGGAAACCCTTCCTCCCTGCCTTCCTGTTCCCATGGACAGCCCTGAGACGATCTGCCCCCCCTCTCTTCCATCCGATGCCTCCAGCGCTGTCGCGAAGGCCGCCGCCAAGAGCACAACACGCGCGCCCCCACGATCTAACGGAGGAGCCCACCCCGTGCCACCGGCCAATCGTGGTCGTGCCGGAGCAAGGAGGACGCGATCGGCCTCGACCGCGTCCCTTGTCACCACCACCGGTGGCCGAAACCGAACGAGGAGCATCGTCGTTTCGCCGAAGTGGTATCAAAATCCCCTCCCGCCTCAACTCCTCCCCGCACTCGCCGTCATAGTGGAAATAGGTACTCCTCCCGCTTGCCCCCCGAAACCTCCACGAAGAAGCCGGACCCGTAGCGGGTTACCGGAGCAGGTGCGCCCACTAACCCGAATCCAATAGGGTTATTAAGAAAAAAGAAAAAAAAGGAAAAAAAAGAAAAAACACGAGACTTGCGCATGTTCAGCGCACGTGTGCACGTCACAGAAAAAGGGAAAAAAAGAGAGAAAAAGAAAAAAAATACATGTTCTTCTTCTTCCTCTGCGATCGTCCGTTTCCGCCGCGCCGCCCTTTGCCGAACCGCCTCCACCCACGCCGCATCACCACCACCGCTTATGTCTCGCCGTCTCCCGCCGCCGCCGAGCTCCACCGCCCTTTCGCGCCGCCCCTTACACCCCCCACCTCTCCCTTCCGCCGCACCCCGCGCCGCTCGACCACCGCCGCCACCCCTCCTCCCCTTTGCCTCCACCGAGCTCCTACGCCCCCCTCAACTTCCCCTTCGGTCCGACCGACATCAGGCCACCCAGCCACCCTCGCCACCGCCGCTTCCATCTTCTCCAATCACCCCCCCCTTCTTCCCCCCCCAAAAAAAACCAAACCCACTTCACTTCCCCACCCTTCCCTTTGAACCCACCGCACAACCCCACTCCACCTCTTTTCACTTTCCCCCAACCACTCTCCCTCTCCTATCGTCCCACAGTGAATCCCTCCACGCCCTACCTCACCTCCCACTTTTCCCCCAGACCTCCCCTTCCGTTTCTTTTCTTCCCCTCCCCCTTTCTTCTCCCCAAAACCTCCCCCCATCCTCTTTTTTCTCGCCACGAGCCGACCCCACGCGCCCTCCCACTTCCTTTCAGGCCCAACAAGCCTGAAGCCCACCCGTCCTCCTTCCTTTCGGGCCCAACAGCACCGATCCGCCCTACTTCTCACAAGCCAAGTCAACAGGCCCGCGCCCACTTCAGAGCCCAAGCGCACAGGCCTGCCCGCATGTTGATCAACTCGCCCCATTCCTTTGACGACCCAAGCCCACGCACCTGCAGATTCCTTTCACAGCCCCAAGACCCCGTGGCTAACCCATCTTCTTCCATTTTCGGGCCCGACAGGCCCCATTTTCACATCAGACCCGCCGAGTCGCTGTGATCAGACCAAATTTGCGCCAGTTGAAGACGCCCATCAGCTGCAACCGTGCCTCGGATCGTCGTCCCAGCCTAGGTCAGGTTTCTTTCCTTATTGAAAATTTCTATTTGTTTATCTAAATTTAGCATCAATTAATTCTTAAGTGCTCTATTGATATTGCTTTCTGAAAAAAAAAATTCCAACACACGCCACTCTAGACAACACCAAAACCCTAGTAGTGGCCTATCTTTGCTATTAATTGCGGGATACCTAATCTACTATGGATGCCCACATCGAAGCCTTACTTAAGGCAGTCGAAGACTTAACTACTAAGTCTATCCAAACCAATGCCCGCCTCGAGTCGGTTGAGTCCTCCCTACAGAGGCTCATCGAATCCAAAGAAGATAGTGCCGCCCACTTCTCCGATCTTGACTTCGATGAAACCCTAGAACCCCACGGCTCTGTTCGACAGGTTAATTTTGACAATATACCCTTACCAAGCCGTCAACATGCCTACCCTTGCCCAGAGGATCGAGCACCTTTCCTAATGCTGACCGAGTCATCGCTATAATGTGGACCTAGACAGCCTCATGACCTGATGGCGATGTGATGCATTCGGGTTGAGGCCCCACCTTTGATGGTCGCCTTGACTCAAAGGTCTTCTCAGACTGGTTGTACGAAATAGACCACTTCTTTGAGTAGTATAATTTGTCTGAAGATAAGAAGGTACGGTTTGCCTGAATGAAGCTCATTAGTCAAGCCAAGCTATTTTGGCAAAACACTGAACAACTCCTAGCTAAGAGATGTCAACCTGCCATAACTGACTGGATTGAAATGAAAGAAAAACTTAAGAAAAAATACTTACCCTTGACTGATGGAACAATTTACAACAAGGTACCCAGTCAACCACTGACTACATCGCACAATTTGATGAATACATGATGCGATGTAATGTGATTGAGGATGAGAGAATGGTCCTGAATAGGTTCCGTAGAGGTCTCAATGATGAACTCAGGAAGGAACTTGTCCTCCGAGAGATGTCCACGTTAGATCAGGCCTATACATTCGTAATGAACTATGAGCAGGCCTCCAAGTCCATGTTTGTGAGGTGCCCTAACATTCGGGGCGCATCCACAAATTTTAATTCTTCAAAGCCCAAACCTTCTGTAGGGTCCTCTGCCCTAGACCCCCTCCTACTGCCTCAACCACAAATCGGGACACCAAAGGCAAAGGAATCCTCGGTGAATCCCGAAAGCCAGCCTTTTAGAATTCAGTACTATAAATGTCAGGGTTTCGGTCATGTTGCCTCCCATTGTGCCAATAAGACTCTAGTTATTGATCAACAAGATTCAAAAAACGATACAGAAGACTTGGAAGAACAAATCTATGAACCAAACATCGATGACATTCAAGATATTGATGAGGAAGCGCGTGATGAAGAACCTCATACCTTAGGATGTATCCGCGCTACATCTATATCTGTTGCGCCTTTAGAGAGAGTCTGACTGGTCCCACCATGAGTGTAGTCCACCATCGAGCACAAAAAGAGTATATTGATTCTATTTTAGTCGAGCAAATAGTTTTTACCAGTGATGGAGGCATCCAGCGTTTCTGGTTCGTTGGCGAGGACGACCGAAGTCCGGCTATACTTGGATCTTGCGCGAGGTGCTACAGCAAATTGATCCGGACTTGTTGGAGTACGACCGGGGCTATACCGAGCCATTTTCATCGAGGTCAACTTCTTTCCATCTAGGGAGAGTTGGGTGCGGACACCAGTGCCAGGTCAGCCATCACTCAGATCGATGGTCGCTCCAGGATCCAGCCAGTCCAGCCAGTTTGAATTTATTTTGGATTGATTTTATGTTATTTTAATTTTATGTCGATTGGGCTTGTTTGCATATTGTCATTTTTTAAGCTTTTATGGGATTATTTTCTTTATAGGAGTCTTTTTGTTATTTTTTGGTCCTATATATATGGGTCCATGTATTTATTTAGGATTGATGAATGATTGAATGAACTAGCCTTCTTTTCTTTGAAACCCTAGCGTGAAGCCATGGCCAGAGCCAGGTAAGAAGCCTGGTTCTCCTTCTTTCCCTCCTCTTCTCTTCTTCCTCTCCTCCCCTTCTTCTCTCTTTCTCCTTCTTTTCCCTTCTGTCCTGCATCAATAAGGGCATCTGAATAATTGACGACTAGAATGGTGCTCAATGATCGCCAGGCATGCTCCTATCACCTTTGGCAGTGAAGTAAAATGTCCTCATCACAATGCCTCCTGTCACGTAATAACCTCTCCATCGCTCATTATTTTCCTTTGCAAGTTTTGACTCTACATTTCAAACATGAAACCTTTTCTAAAGATATTAAGCAAAATTAGACATAAACTATCACTAGCTTACACACACACACCCTAAAAAAAAAGGTTGCAAGTGAATACAACTTTATTGAGCTGTATATAGCATAAATTGTAGGCAAAAGATTTCACACTGGCTGAAATAGTGAATTACTACAAAACATTTGCATTAGCTGCCAAATTGGATACTATGTGATCTTTATTTGTTGACATTTTAAAAAAAAACACAACAGCTTAATGTGAATTTGGTTCCTTTTACATGATCATGCAGAAGAGGAGGTACATGTCTATAACTCATGACTTTGAAAAATCAGCAATTGATAGAATTTAACACAAGGTAGTAGGACTTGGAATGAGATAAAGACAGAATAATCAGGAGCTGTATAGAATTTTCTTTTTTTAGCACACTTTAATGTTCAAAAAAGAATTCGCAACTTTTGCTTTATCTACCTCAATACCCCTTCTGGACACAATGTGTCCTAAGACTATATCCTCTTGAACCATGAAATGGCTCTTTTCCCAACTTAGCACTAGATTGGTCTCCTTACATCTTTTCAGAACCAGGGCTAAATTATTGAGACAATCATCGAATGAGGGACCAAAAACTGAAAAATCATCCATGAATACTTCTAGAAATTTTCTACCATGTCAGAAAAAATTGCTATCATGCATCGTTGAAATGTCGCGGGTGCATTGCATAATCCAAATGGCATTCTCCTATAAGCAAATGTCCCAAATGGACATGTGAAAGTGGTTTTAAATAATTTAGTCATTTCACTTCATTTAATTTTATACTTAGTTGTGTAGTCATGAAATGACAGGTTCTTTTACAAATGTGAAGCTTTACTAATTAAAGGATTTTGAATGTTCTAATCTTAATCATATCCAATTCCAAACTTTAGATGCCTTTTAGTCTGCTGGTTTGTCCAATCTCAGCTAGACATTCTTTATCCACCAAATATATAGATGTGTAAGCTCCACTTATTCCACAACTGTATACAGCTCTTCAACACCGTAGTCCTCTACCAGAGTTTTAGATCCATGGGCTTACTGTGATTCCAATTGAGCTACTTGCGACAAAGCTAGTCAGATTACCAATATTTGATGTCAATTGCTCATTATTGAGGAAGATAAAGAAACAGAGCACTGTCTCCTACGTATCTACAGAAGTAGAATATCATGTTCTGGCTTTAATGTCTCGGATGTCTTCTTCATGATTTAGGAATTCGTCATTCAGATATGCAACAACTTATTTCAACAATGTCAGCTTTCCAGAAACTGTAATCTCTTACTTGGGGAATGCACTGAACATATTGAGCACATCTATGTTTATAGAAGGGACTGCAAGAAAATTTACTGAGACGCACTGTATCCAGCTTATGTTCTTGCCTCTCAACTTTGTCCAACCTAATAATACTAAGCTGCTTTAAAAGGATCAATTTCATAATCTTGTATCTAGATCAATTTCTTATCTTATCTAAACGGGATTATTTCTCTCGTTGAATACTTGACCAAATCAAATGGCTGCTCTCCATTATGCACAAACCTATATGTTAGGAAAATCCATATAAAATGAAACAGACAATGATTGTTAACCTCCAAATCTGAGAGATCCTAATAGTTTCATGGTTATGTCTATATGTTTTGACAGTCAAATGAGTATAGTATTAAATTTTAATCCAATTACCTCTCTTATCAATTAAGATTTCTTTCAAGTCAACCAATCCTCACCGACTATACGATACTAAAAGAAAAGAAAAAAAAAGAAAAGAAAAGATCCATAAGGTCCAAATAGTTTAGAAAATGAACATATCATACAAGAAACTGATAAATTAAGTATCTTTCTATTTGTGAAATCAAGTGAATGAACGGAACACACCGCTGATTAGGCACCTTACCACCTCCAAAAAAGATTAAGCACCTTACTACCTGAAATAACTTGATGAGGATAAAAATCTAAACTAAAAACCATTTCTTTATTTTTGTAGGCATCATAATTGGAGGGGGGAAAAAAAGAAAACCAATCAGCTGAAGCTTTCACTTTTTCACAAATGGATAGTGAAAGAAAGGAGGGAAGAAATAAAGAATCTCTCATAGCACAAACAGGTTGAAACCCCTAAAATTCACCTCCGTTTTATCAAATAAAAATTAAATCTTGTGTTTGCTATAAACATTGCAATGCTTTTTGGGGGATTTTTTTTTTTTTCTAGTGATGGATGTTTAAGGAAACAGCTATCAAATCTAAAGAGGAATTGGTGTTTCTGATCTCAAATTCGATCAGGCTAGAAGGGCGACAATAGCACCACAAACAAAAGGGAAGTCGGCAAAGCAGAACAATCGGCAGGATACCAATTCTTTTTTTCGAGGGGAACCGAAGCCGCCAGCCCCGGCTCTAAAGAGGGGGCAAGGAAGAAGAGATTAGGGAGGGTCGGAACAATGACTGATTTTTTGTGAAGTAATAATAAATTGGGGGCGTTACCTATAGCAACGAGCTGGGGAATGGACAATTCCTTGGCGAGCTGATGGTGGTGGGATCCCCCGGCTTCCGCCCTCGCCCGATCCGAATCCACTTGCTTCCTTCTCAGCAAACTCCGCACCCCTCTTCCGCCCTCGAAACCCATCAACATTTCAATCTCCTCCTCCTCCTTCTTCTAGTTTTTTTTTTCCTCTTCCTTTTTTATTTATTTAGATAGATAGATCGATAGAAAGATAGATAACTAAATAGATTGATAAACAGACACGCACAGACAGATAGAAATCTCTATTTTTTTGCTTGTTTCTTGAGAGAGGGAGAGAGGGAGAGAGGGAGAGAGGAAGAAGATCAGGAAGAGGAGAGGAGAGGTGTGGATGTGGGGGGGATTAGAGGAGAGGAGACAAATTAGGAGAGGAAAGGAGAAAGCAGCTTCCTGGTCTCTTCTTCTTGCTCCTCCACCTATTCTTCTTCTTCCTTCCGTGCAAGGAAGGAGGAAAGAAGCTCTACCCAACCTCCTCCTCCCCGCCCCGCCCACTGACCTGAGCGGACGGCAGAATTTTATTATAAATAGAGGGAGGCGGATCAGGGGATTGTTTATTTCATTTCTCATTATTTTACACATTATGGGAATGAGAAGGGGGGTTCTATATACACCCCCCCTATTGCTAAGGACATCCCCCAAAAACCAAAAAAAAAATACCCAAACTAATCTTTAGTGTAATTACCATATTGCCCTTGAAATTTTCTCAGTACACCCCCCCTTCCTCCTCAGAAAAAAAAAAAAACACCCCTCAAACCCCCCTTAAACCCCTCGATCCATTTACATCGTTTAGGCGATCTTTGAAGGAGATTTAAGCCCCATTCGAAGCATGGACAAGCAACTAGTGATTTGGGATGAAGAATCGGCCGCAAAGGTACGTGTTCCACCTTGTTTCGAAATTTTTTTTTTTTCATGGTTCGTGCTCCGTTCGGCTGGATCGCCGAACAAAAGGCTTCTGTTCGGCTGAACAGTGCCGAACAGAAGCCTTCTGTTCGGCAACCCTCAACCGAACAGAAGCCTTCTGTTCGGCTGCACAGTGCCGAACAGAAGGCTTCTGTCCGGCACTGTGCAGCCGAACAGAAGGGTTCTGTCCGGCTCTGTGCAGCCGAATAGAAGCCTTCTGTTCGGCACTGTGCAGCCGAACAGAAGGCTTCTGGTGCCAAATCGCGTGCCGTGCTGAATTTTGAGCCGAACAGATCCTCTGATTCATTAATTCTTGGTGATAAATTATTTTATATGTAGGGCTATGCTACAACCGAATCGAGTATAATTGGATCAGAATTTGTACTGGATTACACAAGCGAATTTACAACTTACGAGGTATTATAATGTATTGTGCAATTTTGTATTAGTTTAGCGAGCTATTTTTACAACTGTGTACTTACATAAATTGTTTAATGTATAGATCTTCAAGAGTAGAGAGGACTTGTGTAATTGGTGTCGTGAAGCTGGGAGGCGAAATGGTTTTGTTGTTGTAATCAAATCATCCGATGCAGGTACCATTTCTAAGAAACCCAGAATTACGTTAGGTTGTGAGAGGGGTGGGACGTACCGAACCAAAAAAGAAAAGCGAATAAAGACTGCCTGTGGGACAAAGAAGTGTGGATGCCCTTTTGCATTAAGAGGAAAGAAATTGGATACTGCGGATGATTGGATATTACTGGTCGTATGTGGAGTGCACAATTATCCCGCTGCAGAGAATCTGGAGGGGCACTCATATGCAGGGAGATTATCTGAGCAGGAGACGGAATTGTTAGTGGATATGTCGAAGAGTTTGGTTCGTCCAAAGGACATATTATCCACATTGAAGGAAAGAGATGCCCTCAATGTTACGACTATCAAGACTATCTACAATGTACGTCAACGGTTTAAGGTTGTAGAGAAAGCCGGGAGGTCTGAAATGCAACATCTATTAGGTAAATTATCAGAGGCTAAATATATTGAGTGGCATAGGAATTGTACTAATACGGATGTTGTGCATGACTTATTTTGGGGCACACCCTGGCAGCATTGATTTGTTCCGTGCATTTCCCCGTGTGTTGATAATGGATTGCACGTACAAGACGAATAGGTATCGTCTTCCGCTCTTAGAGATTGTGGGGGTGACATCTACTGACATGACATTTTCAATTGCTTTTGTATACTTAAATTCTGATATGAGATAATCATTCCAAGATCAAGAATGACATCGATGAAGGTAACAAGATCATCATATTTGGATGCACTATGTTAATGCTATATGATAATGATTCTAAATTATCCCTACTTCTCAAATTACTATCTAATCTAGTAATGAAAAACTTGTCCTTGATGTTGGGTATCCATTCACCCTAAGGACGTGATCTAGGCTCAAATTTGGGAATAAAAATAATCCTTAGTCTAGCAACAGAAAAAAAAAAAAAAAAAAATTGGATTCAGCCCCATGGGGACCAAGATACATTGGGTCGGCCCCATGGGGCCGAACCAATGTATTTTGGTCGGCCCCATGGGGCCGACCCAATTGCAGCGGGTCGGCCCCATGGGGCCGAACCGAAGGCACTGGTTCAAAGAACCAGTGCCGAACGATTTGGGGAGGCGGGGGGGGGGGGGGGGGGGGGGGGGGGGGGGGGGAAGCTACCTCGAGGTGGTCGTGGAGGCGCCGGCGAGGTGCTCGTTGCTCGGGAGATGGCCGGGGAGGTGGTTCCGGGAGAAGCCGGCGAGGTGGTCGGAGATCGGGAGAATGTCGGCGACGAGAGGGAGAAGGGGGAACGGGGGGGTTTTGGGCGTTGGCGAGGTGCTTTGGGCGGAACAGTTCAAAGGGAGACGGAGGGGGGTTTGGCCGCCGGCGAGGTGCTTGAGGCGAGGTTTTTTGGGCGGAAGGGAGAAGCCGGCGGGTGTTTTGGAGGGGAAGAGCGGGGTGGGGGGGTTTGGGAGGTGTAGAGAGCAATTTAGGTGAGGGGGTGGGGAGGGTGGGGGTTAATTTAGGAATTTTTAATTTTTTAGGGGTGTCCTTAGCAAATGGGGGGGTGTAGAGAGTATTTAATTTTTTTTTAATTTTTGGGGGGTGTCCTGAGCAATAGGGGGGTGTATATAGAACCACCCGAATGAGAACGGGAACGGAGAACGCGGATTCCAAATCTGCCCCTGGTCAACTTTCTGACCGCTGACTGACGTACATACCAGCTTAACCTGCCATTTTTAGTGAAGGCGTTTAACTTTTTGGATGGTTGCCTCTCTAATCAAGCACCACTTCGCTTCCTCATTCTTGCCCCCTGCCTCCTTGGCCTTTTGGACCCACTCCTCTTCTTGCTGTCGTTGTAGCATCCTCCTCATCTCATGTGAAACTTAGTTTTTATTAAATAATAGCACTTACGACATTGTACAAACAATATCATTTATAACATTATATATATATATATATATATATATTTATACATAATTAATTTTATTTAACAATAGCCTTTGTAATAATATATAGAGAGAGACTATGCTCCACTTTCGATCCGCATATAGAGAGACTGACACTAGGGCCGGCCCAATAAGGTTGCTCGCAGCATCGTCCGATCCGCATGAATTTCGGTGCGTCCACTTTCACCAAAAATAGCTCGTGGACACCGTTTAGAGAAAGGAATAATAATAATAATATGGTAAGATGGAAGGTACCGCCCACGCATGAGCAACCACCCCGTCTCTCTCTCCCCACGGCACGACTCTCTTTGCCCCCAGAACAAGAGAATGCTATACGATGTAAGATGTGTCTTGACAAATGAGAAGTTTTCATGTAGTTATCTAATGTTTGAATTCAGTGATGATCTCTATGCTCATATCTTAGGAGTTCTTATTCATCTAAAAATTCATCGCATCCTCGCATAATATATATTGAAGTGTTGGAGAACCAAAAATGCCAAGGAAGGAGATGTAGATATGGCCACCGCTGTTAGTCAGGTAGTATGTTGGCATCACCTGATCAGCTTTTATCGAGCACTCACCATCTAGTCCTTATGGATCTTTATAGAGTTCTTCTATCTTAAGTGACTCTGATTAGAAGGAGTTATTTGATCGAACTAACCCCTAACCAAACTCAAGTCAAGAAAGGCTTCGCTTACAGCGCCTTGGGTGTACGAGCACTGTGGAATCCAAACTGGCTTCTACCCTAGCCTTTATAGGATATTGTTACCTTTAGTCAACCTCGATCTCCATTGAGCCTAGTTTGATCTTGATCGAATGAATTTACTTGGATTGGAACGATCGAAGTATCGGGCACTTCTATTTGACCAGCTTTATTGGGGTGTCGAGATTTATGATCTTTATTCTTAAAATAATCATGACTAAATTATGATAAAACTATAATTTTTGGATATTAGGCTTTAGGAGAGATTTTTGGAGTTAATTGGACCTGTCGGTTGATTGTACTCGTAAAGTAAGTAATGTAGTTTTATAAATTTTTTGATTTGGAATATGAAATATGTTTTGAGAAACAATGTTTTGATTCGAGATGGTTTTGGGCTTGCAGCCAGACTATATTTTGATACTTTGCTAGTGGGGGTTATACATTTGCACTTTGATACTCTGTTAGTAGGAGGTATATGTTGGCACTTCGATATCCTGCCAGTAGAGCTGTGCGTTGGCACTTCGATTTTCTACTATTGAAGATTATATGATAGCACTTTGATTATTACTGAGCTCATATTCTACTGGTATCCTACTTGTATTTTTCGTTTCTCTTCCAAAAGCAAATACCAGTAGAATATAAACCAGCTGCAAGGAGATGCAGAGGTCGTGGGCGGGCGGGCCGGCGGTGGCGACTTTTTGACGTCTTGTACGGTTCTTTATTCTTTTATATTCCATGCTGTCAGTTGACGTTAACGAGTCATGCAAGCGAGAATGCGTGAGGATTTGGGCTCTATTATAGTATTATTGGCTCCGTCTCCTTCGTAACATTAATAATAGAAAAAGAAAGGCGTGATCCTCAATTATTGAATCCCCGAGATATTAATATATAGAGAGAAAGCAGTGGATGGATATGTATTCAGTTTTATCACGGCACATTTTTGCTCCAAGCTGCTTGCACGAGGATTTCCATAGTTACACATCGGTTGGTATAAATTCTTAATATGAAATTATTATATGCATTATTATTTTTCTGATCACTATTCATGTAATTAAAAAATAGAATCAAATGTCATAAATTTAAAAAATAAAAAAATAAAAATGTATAAGCAAATATTATTTTATTTTTGATTCAAAAGTAAATAATATTTGAGAAAAACAAGATGTAAATGCTAAAACGAGGATTATTACTCGTTACAATTAACCTTCAAAATATTAAATGTATTATTACAATTTTATTCATCACACCTCCAATCCAAACAGCGAAATAAATTTAAATAACTAACATCTAAATTTTAATTTAAATAACTAGATAAAAAATAAATGACTCACAAAATCAAAAATACTTTAAAGTCTTGTAACAACTTGAAAAAAAAACTTTAATCTAAAATAAAGTATTTATGTATCATGTATTTATGAATTTTGTTTTACATGAAGTTGTGATTATTATTCATCGCATAATCGTCCGCATGAATATATATATTTCTTTATTAAATAGGTGTATTATATATTGATGATTTCAGTCGCATGTAATATAATATTAGTTGCATTGAAAGTTGGCAACCATAAAATCAATAACTCGATGGTTGAGTAAGAGGTATTTGGACTAACCTCATTACATGAAAAGCTGCATGGACTGACACATGGGTATTATGGATAGCCATCATAGGTTAACACATAGATGTTATGAATAGGCCACCATGGGCTGATATGTGGGTATAATGGCTTGCTGTGACAAGCTAATATGTGTATAGATTGCCTCACAATAATCAAGAACATGGTACTATGATTTGCTAATCACGAGCTAGTATGCATATGGGGGATTTTTTGCTAGATTTTTAAGTTCATGACAATTCCGTTGTATTTTTTTTCTTCTAATCCAATGGATACTTAGCCTTATGTAGTTTGGGGATGATGGTTGAACAAATGAATAGTTATTGCATCTATGATGCTAGATGAATAATTGTATGTATGGTTGAATGTTTAGTATTTGGTTATCAATAGAATCATTTATTAAATTTAATATGATAATTAATAGAATTATTTATTGAATTAATTAGATAATTATATTTTAAAAGTTTGTTTCTCAGGATTCATATCCTAGAGGTCATGCGGTTGCCGATCCAAGTGATAAGTTTGAAGCATGACATGTAGTTTGAGATTCTAATTCAATGAATAATGCTAGAAGATTATAGCTGAAACAATTCATTGCATTCGGTATCATGGGCAATCATTTTGCCTGAAGTTGGAGACTCTTTTCACTGTTATGTTAGTGGGTCCAAAACTTTACACGAGTTTGTAAAAGAAATTAATTGCACGCGGCAAAAATATTACAAGTGGGATTAGTTAAAGTTGATTGATGTAGATTGTGGCCAGAGTGACTCGTCTGGAGGCTGCGGATGGTATTTATCCACGTTCGCGCTCCTTGGAAAGCGCGACAATTATTATTTGAAGAGGCCCACAGATTTTTATGCTCGAACTCATTTATTAAAATCTGCTTGTATGATCGGATTCACAAATTCTATTAAATTTGGGGGTTGAATCAATATAAACAACAAAATTATAAATTAAAATAGGTTCTATATATATATATATATATATATTTTGAGTACTAGTTTATGATAAGGGAATAAGGGATGGAGGGAACGGATGACGTCCGGGATGCCGCAACAAGTTAGAGCAAACAAGCTGACTGATGTGATATCGACCTATAGAGGAAAAGTGTAACGGCTACTCGTTCCGTCAAGGATCCACAAACCTGTGAATTTCCGGTCTGGATTCCATTGCCACTTGTTGTTGAATCAGCCACTTTAAAAGGAATCTCTTGTTTATTCGTTGCAGACAGAGTGGGGCGCAAAGAGGAATTTCGTTTGTCTGAAAATAATGTGCGAGGCCCCACGGAGAGGTGGTTCAAGGTGACATGAAAAAGTTTAAATAGGAAGTTGCCTGCAACATTTGTGGTTCACGAACTAGTCCTCCAATTGTCACTTCCCTAGCTAAGATAATGATTAATGAAGGATTTTTTCATAAATAGCTTAGGCTTGGCTTGTTGACGGGTTAATATTGGTTTGGTGATACCAAAATCATGGCGACTTGATATCCATTTTCATGGCGTATATTGGTTGGGGGTCATACCAAGAATTCCCTACAAGAACAAAACTTCGCAAGGGGGGCTTCTCATTCATCCCCAATAAGCAGAGGGATCTGTTTTCCTGGCAAGGATTGATGATCTGGGAGGTAACTCAAGTACTCAATCTCATTATTAAAGGTTTTAGCGAAAGAGGTGGAACTTGAAAAGAGAGAGATCCGTTGTGATGATGCCTGTACCCAACAAGCAAGCTTGTAGGGGGAAGATCTCCAATTCTTGTGATCTTTATAATAATAGCGGATCTTGGACTCCTTCGTGCTCGCGGATGTATGTGTAGGCGAACCACATAAATATTTGGTATTCTCTTCCTGTGCTGGTTGCTCCGATCTTTTCGCACACTTTTCTCTATATATTTATGTGTGTACCTTGGGATTAGGCAGTTGCTGCTGCTAGAATTATTAGGTCACTCTTGTTCGCCATAGATTGTCCGGAATCTAGTGCTTACGGTGATATTTTTTTTTTTTATTGGTACAAGCAAAGGAGTCACGGACTGCAGAGACATGGACCCTCCCAACAAATGAGAGAGACACTGCCAACTCAGATATTGTGGATACATTAAACAAAGAAATAGCCATAAAAAACTCCCAAGCCAGGTTGCAGCCGAGTCAGAGCCAGCAGGTAGCCTTTGCCACCAGCCAACCGGCAACTGCCTCTCTTTTTTCTATTCTTTTTTATTGCAGCTGATGACTCATGTATAGTGTCAATATATGTCAAAATATAATAAATCTCGAAATGCTCTAAGGTAACTCCCTCTCTTCAATTCAATAGACCCCTAGAATGTCGGGCCACAAAACAGGCCCCCAATCTACAGTCCGATTGGCCTCCCTATATACATGTTTAGCTTGGAAAGGCAATAACTCCAACTGGACCATGATCCGAGTATCTTGAAGCAAAAGGGTGGGCACCCCACCAATGCTGCTGGTGGCCCCAAGATCCAACTGATAATCGTGGGTTAAGTCGACTCTCGAGCACGATTATGATGGTTCGCAGAATAAGCTTAGGTTTGACCCAGACCAGCCCAAGCCACCGGCAGCTCCACCCCTAGAACAGAATGTCGAAGATCTGGAACCCACCAGCAATAACCATCCTAGAGACCGGCCTCTGATGACGGACCCTGCACCACCCTCTTGCCACCGTCAAGCACGCATCCGTTGAAGTTAACCTTGAGAAAGCTCGAGGTGGAAATCTCAAGTGAAGAACACTATCCATGACGCTACAAGAGCAGCATTAGTGCCCATATGCCTCGAGCTATCAAAGGCATGCCCGATGGATCTGCATGAGTATTCCCGCTGTCTGTACCCAAATCCAGTCCACGACGAACCTAGTGTAAGGATGCTCTCTCCAAAAATTCAGGCATTTCTGACTAGCCAGATATGGTACGCCGCGATGGCCACCTATCAAGTCTGAAAGGCAGTGGCCCACCATTTCAGCGACTGCAAGAAGGAGCCCGAATGACACCAAGCCTCCAACAAGATATCAATAAGTCTCCAAACCCTCCTAGCTCACTCGCACTGAAACAAAACTGGTCCACGTCTCGTCCTACAAGCACCTAAGGCACTGAGTTTGGATGCCCAGTCCTCGACCACACACCACCACCCGACCACACAACAATAATCTCGTCGACAACCGGCCCCTAACTACCTCCTAAAAAATAAGGCCACTCTCGGATGAAGACCAAGCCTCTAGATTCAGGCGTAGTCTACCTCAAGGGCTGTTCACTCTAAAGGAGGTGTTAATTATCACCTGTTTTAACTCTAAGACTGCATGACGTAATCTAGACCCTCACATCCAGGCTAGCACTCTCCATTACTAGCAGCGATGGACCCTCTCTGCGAGGTACTCTCCAAACAGATGGTCAATCCGGCGGATATCCCAACCAGCCCCCTCCGGGCGGAAAAGATGGCATATCCAAATCCGCCCATAGCCTCAATTGAATAAAAGAAGTATTTAGTAGCGTGCATCGTGTATTTGTGCATCCATGCACCTACATAAGCATGTGTAAACAGCGTGCATGAGCACATGTATTCAGACATGTATCACATTATCCATGTGCATGCAAATGTAATTCTTCAGTCAAGAATATTATAGGAAAGGAAATGTAAAAAACTGAGTTTCAGATTCTATAATACTGAATCTGGAACTTAACATACATGGCAGATAGATAGACACCAGCGGGCTATAAGGTTATAGGTCCACAATGTCCAAATGTCAGCCTCTTTGACTGGAAGGGCCGCTTATCATTTCAACCAGGGCCTCTTTCAGAGAGTATAGATAAAGATAAGATATAGATATAGATATATACCATTCCAAAATCATAGTCTATAAATAAAGAAAAATGCCTTGTGTTTCATTGGATTTGTTTCTAAAGGAAATTTCGTAGTCTAATAAAATGCTTCTTCCTCTTGAATTGATCATATGAATCACACATGTCAACATCAATAATGTTTGATTGGATTGTTGTGAATGCAGACAACCAGCACCGCAACAGGCTTAAAAGACCAGGAAGCAGATTGACCGGATTACACGAACGCACAGTTCAGTCTCATAGTTAAAACCGTACAGAAAGTAATTAATCTATTGTTTGCTATTCTCGGGACCGAAACCAAACCTAATAAGGTCCCACACCACTATGATCAACGAAGAAACATGATTTCAGATTCAAAGCAGTTAAAATCATGCCCACCAAACAAAAAGTTTCAACAAATAGTTGCTCATTAGATGTTTAGAATTATGTGGAACCTCATTAAGAATCATATTTCCATTAAAAAATGACAGCTATCAACTTATTATTCTTTTCAAATTAATTTAATACAAAAAGAACTCATTCTTAAATATCTGCCTCAAAATGAAGTTACAAGCCCTATACCTAGCTCCTCTGCAAGTTCGTCCCATAACGGAAGGAGAATCAACACTACAAGAAAAATGGTAACAACTAAGCTGTTCTTCCCAAGTTCCACCTCAGTGACACATTTAAGCAAGGCTTCTCAGGTGTTCCTCTGAATCCAAATGTACAAGATATGTAATAAAAAGTTAATAGAAGGATGGCAGATAGATGCATACCTTTTTCCTACATAAATTGCTTTTTTCAAATCATACCTGGCATATTAGCACATATAAACCCCAAGGAAGTGAAAGCTGTCCGCCAAGCTAGAAGAGAAAGTAAAGAGTTAGATTCTCTTGTGCATGTGGATAGAACTGCAGGAATATGTCAATGATGACGGAAAAACCAACATAGAGTTCATTAAACAAAAACCACCGTATTTTGATCTGTCAGACCGAGAAACATGTGGTCGGAATTTGCATCTGAAGCAGTGATTTCCAAGCACAAAAGCAGCCCCCCACCCCACCCGGGAAAAAAAAGAAAGAAACGAAAAGGAATTCTAAAATTCAATGAAGAGGCAACATCACTGAGCATTCAAAAACCATCAAACCATGATGAATAGATGCATCTAGACAATGCCAATTATGCAATGCAATGTAGTGAGAGAATAAGTTTACCACTCCAAGTCCAAGCAAGGAGTATGTTGTCAAGCCAAATCCAATCAAGGCATTTTTCCCGAACGCACCCTGTCATAGATTATATAGATGCTATAAACAGATTCTTAGGCAGTTTTTCTAAGTGAAATAAATGGAAGCAGCTGAAGCATTAATCAATTTGTAAAATTGGCACTAGCATAGAGATACAGGCACAGAAAGGACTGTCTAAAATATCATATAGGCAATTAGCTAACTAAATATAGAAAATCACTTAAAAAAATTCTAGCATATTGTATCAGCAGAAGTGACTACAGCATCAATTTCCTATATAATTTGTACAATTTACAGATAAATTGTGCCGACAAGACAAATGTGACCAAGATTGTCTACTGCACCAAATGTAGCATATACATTTGAATCAATAGTTAATTGTGTTGATAAGAGAAAGTCACTACAACGCATACGAGTCATGACTTTTCAAATGTTACTTGCAAAATTCATATATCTCAGCAGTAGATCCTTGGGTTGATGATTGTTGTTTTAACTTTGCAGGTAACTCAGCTGGCCTTAGTAGGTGTATATAGAAAATTGTTTAAAGACTAATAATAGCAATATATGACACCATTCCTCTCCATGTTAATCTTCTTTCTTGACCTCCATCCAGTAATTAGTTAACTTTGTTCCAGTTTTAGCTGGCTACGACCAGTGACTGGATGACTGCCTCAGAAATTATTGCAGTTAAAAGGCGAGCTGTATTTTAAGACCCTGACAAATCAATCTTACTATGAGATAAAAAGTTTAAAATAGCCATCATGTACGAAATGCAGCTGGGGAACTGCATAGTACATATGCCAGATGTAGGCACTTATGCAGCTGCATATGTGATTGGTATTTTAGACATAAATAATTCAGAAAAAAGAATCAAAAATAAAAAAGTAATCATTCAAGAGTAAAAGGGGAAAAAAATTTCAGGCCTTTTCTATTCCCAAATAAAGTTAAATAATCTCCACTTTTTCAGCTTTATTCGACTTTATGCAGCGAATAACTTCGGGGGCACCTGAAAAAAGCCTCAATAATGAACAGTACTCTTTAAGATTTCAGAAAAAAATTAAAGCACCTTTTTGGTGCCAGTTTCAGCTTAAAACTATTCAAGAAGGAGGATGAATATTTTACCAAGTTAAAGGGGAATAAGTACATTTTTGAATAAAATTGTTCAAATATTTCGAGCAAAATTATTCGGGAACCAAACAAGACCCAAGAAAAATAATAGCATGCACCTATGTACTATGCTCATATTTCAAGTATGTTAATGGATGAACAATCTAACAATTATTGAATCAAGAGAGGACAAAAACATAATGTCACAAGCATAGCACTTGTGCCACATAAGCATGCAGCCTAAGCCTGTGTGGGCTCCTAATCGCCCTCTATATGGGTTGGTCACTTAGGGGACCATATTTTCCCAATGTTATATGGACATGGACTAGGGTTGTGAAATAGTGTAGGTGGGACCAGTCAATGGACCCCCTTGTATGGCCAGGCACCTAGGTAGGAAAAGCTGAAAGGCTGCAAAAGCTACGTGCTACATGCCTATATTAGTAAAAATTCTATTAAACAAACCCATTCCTTATTATATATGGCACATTTATATAACTACATTAAAGGAACGTTAAGCTCCTCTCATTGTGTGCCACATGCTGTCCATCTAAGAACCCTTAGAGCATTTCACAAATCATCCATCTGAGAAGGAAAGACCTCGATCGTACCCGTTAATCGTATAGACCCAGAACCGTTAATCAGGCCAGACCCACTCTCCATCTACGTTAGAGGGGCCGAGGTCAACACCTCCGCCATGCCCTCGTATATCCCTCACCACCCTCTACCATGCCCCGTACACCCCCTGACCCCATACAGTACCCCCCTCTCTCCCGACATCAACCACCAGCCGCTTCCCTCCTCTATTTCTTCCCTTCCTCCGATTGCACAAACCCCACCCCTCTAACCTCCCATTCTCTCTCTCCTTCTCTCTCCCTTTCTTTCTCTCTCTCTACCTCTTTCTTTCTCTCTCTCCCTCTCTCTTGCTCTCCCTCCCTCCCTTGCATCAGTTGCTGACAAAGCCCTTGGCTTTCTCTCTCGGCCGAGAGGGCAGCAGTAGTGCGCAATCTAATGGCCTTGTGCAATCTGGCGGCTGAGAGCCTTGATCCCTTCTCCCTCTCCCTCCCTTTCCTACTTTCCCACTCCATCTAAGAACCCTTAGAGCATTTCACATATCATCCATCTGAGAAGGAAAGACCTAAGTCGTACCCGTTAATCATGTATAGACTTAGAACTGTTAATCGGGTCAGACCCGCTCTCCATCTATGTTAGAGGGGCAGAGGTCAACACCTCCGCCATGCCCTTGTATATCCCTCACCACCCTCTACCATGCCCCGTACACCCCTGACCCCATACAGTACCCCCTCTCTCCCGACATCAACCACCAGCCGCCTCCCTCCTCTATTTCTTTCCTTCCTCCGATCACACAAACCCCACCCTTCTAACCTCCCATTCTCTCTCTCCTTCTCTCTCTTTCTTTCTCTCTCTCCCTCTCTCCCTTGCTCTCTCTCCCTCCCTTGTATTAGTTGCCGACAAAGCCCTTGGCTCTCTCTCTCGGCCGAGGGGCAGCAGTAGTGCGCGATCTAATGGCCTTGTGCAATCTGGCGGCTGAGAGCCTCGATCTCCTCTCCCTCTCCCTCCCGTCTCCTACTTTCCCACTCCCTTTGGTCAACTGAGAACTAACTTCCCACCTCCCTCTTGCCCTCTCTCTTCTCTCTCTCTCTCTCTCTCTCTCTCTTTCTCTATTTTGAGAAGAGGGCTCAAGCCCTCCCGTCGCTCCTCTCCCCTCTATCTCTCTCTCACTCTCTCTCTTCCTCTTTTCTCTCTCTCTCTCTCTATTTTTTTCTGTTATTGAATTTAATCCTGCCGCATAGCGCAGGTTATTTTCTAATTAGATTGATTTTTCTCATTCAATGGAAGAATGAACGAGAACAGAAGATAAGAGAAGCAGTAGCAATAGCCAGCTAGTTGCAGGGCACTAACAAAAAAATTACTTAAAGATATTATATTCTAAGAAATTTCAATATGCAGGTCTTCATCCAAACCTCCTAATTAACTGAAGGATTTCAGAGAAATTTACATTTTGCAATGTTGTTTGAAATTTACATACTTGATAAAGAATAAAGCTACAATTAAAAATTATTTACAAGATCAAGTGTATGATGCAAATCTGACATGAATTCTAGGAGTTGGATGCAAATATCCCAGGGTAACACAGCTCTTACTCATGTAGTTGAGTGACTAGCTGCATCTGCAGATGCAGCCACATGCGACCGTGCAGACTATATTTTAAAATAGTTATAAGATAACGAGATATATATTATACATAAATATTTTTTGAATTCTTTTTTTTTGGACGACTATTATAAGGTAAAGAAAAACAATGGTTTTTTTCATTGGTGTGCTTGTTATGCTTGCATGAAATGTAGCTAAGTGTCTCTTTTTGAAATCTATTTACAAAAATGGGTTCCATTTAGGTTTTCCCAAAACAAGGAGATAACATGAAAATACCTAAATAACTGGTAGGGAAACTCTCAAGGAACTTCATAAAATTTATGAACAAAAAAGATTCTGGCTTCAGGAATTCACATACCAAGGTTTTAAAAACTTAACTTTTCGTTGGTCTAGGTCAATTTTTCGGCAATTTCAATTTAAATTTCAGAGTTTCGTCCAAAGATTAAGAAAATATGAAAAGTTAGGAAAAATAGGAGAAAGAGTAAAATAAGCCTAGGAAATATACAGTACAAGTTTTGAAGCATATTGTATTGTCTGTGATCATTGGATTTATGGTTTCTATGTTAAGATTTACATCATGTTTCAGTATGCAGGATGAGGTTGACTTACAAATTAGCACTGGATCTTGCTAGCTGATAGTTCCTATTGACTTCTTACATCATTTTTGGTAGGTTATTTCATTTGTTAGATTATAAACTATCCTTTTAGGTTTCTCCTTTTATTTATTATTAAATTTTAAAACTATCACATTTTGGGCACCTTGACCTCTAGGCACCTGCCTGGTAGTTAGGCACTAGGTGGGTTCCTGGAAACTCATCTACGACCAACAGTCGTCTAAACATTATCACTAAAAACCTAACAATTTAAAGATCTGTAATAGTTAAATATGCTAACATGAAACTACATATGAATATGAAGCTTAATAAAATAACTACCCATTATATTAAGTAGGAAGTACTTTTAGAATCTACTAAGCATGGAAAGAGACTACCACCAAATATAGCTCCTCTAAGATTAAGCTAAGATCTAGCAAATACAATCTCAAATATTATGCAGAGACCCAATTTCTCTTGTTTCTCTCTGAAAATTATATTAAAGATGCAAATGAACATTCATATCTCCAAGAAAAAAATACCTTCTTAAACTTCTAAGAGCCAAACGCCCAAATACTTCTATTTTAAAAAAAGTGTGGTTAATGCCAAAGTTCGCCATCCTCGGTACCAGACCCTATATAGGTGCCACACTAGCACTGTACCGATATGGTACGGTTCGAGGTCTTTTCGGCATACCGAGTGTCGGTACACCATCTGATACTCGATACACCACTCGTACCGAGTACTGATACCGAACCGGTACAGTACAGTATGCCCTGTACCGCCTGGTTCGGGCTAATATGGTGAACCATGGTTAATGCTAAGAAATACATATTTCTTGTAAGTTAGATTTTCAATTAATGTATTTTTTTAACTTGAAAATAAAAAGATGACCGAAAAATGAGATTAATTATCAAATTTATTAAATGAAATGGGGAAACAACATCAAAATGATACTAAATTTAATACAAATATAAAAGTAGCCCCAAATAATATTAAATATTAATATTAGAAACCAAAAAATAGCACGGTAATTTAGTTTTGGTTACAGTTTTGGTCCAAAACTGTAGTGTTATAGTGACCGTTATAATGACATAACTACATGTTACAACTTACAACAACATCAAGTCCTTCCCATTATATTATATACATTAGGAATGCAACATGGTTGGGCTCAAGCCTAACTTGACCTGCCCAAATCACTCACTAGGTAGGGCTAGGTCAAGATTTTATAAATTTGAAATTGGGCTTAGATTCAAAAGTTCCAACCCAACCTCAGTTGCATTGGGCTAGGGTTGTGCTTAAACTCAGCTTGAGCCTGACCCAGGCAAATAAATAAATAAACCATTCATATTTATGTTTCATAGTGACTATTTATATGTTTCATATAATTAAATCTTTAGTCCTATTAAATTATTAAATTATAAAAATATGCATGTGTGTCATCAAAATTGATGGTTAGTTGCGACCTCAAACTAATAAGTATTAACCCAACAAAAATGTCGCAAACCTTTCCCCTATATTAATATTCCTATTCAACCTGATCTAACCCCATTAAAATGGCCTGAACCAACCTAACTCAATACTAGTTTGACCTAACCCAGATTAGCTTAAGATGGGGTTAGGTTAGAAAAATCCCCATTCATAACCTGGTTAGGTTGGGTTAGAGTTGGGAGATAAAGAGGTAGTGTTGGTTAGAGAGCCCTCAACCAAACCCACCCAAGTTGCAAGTCATAATTTACATTAATAAATATTTTTTTCAAATCTTTATAGCAGCTAGATTTTTTCAATTTGGGGAATAGTAACCAGAGAAAAAAAAAACATCATTATTTTCCTAGTATAATCCACTATTTCCTGTTATAACAGCTAATGACAGCTATTATTGTCATTGAAATGGTAAATCACAATTGTTGAAGGGATCTGTTACTTGGAGATATCAACAATATTGGAAACTTGACTAAGATGCAATATTCAATTTAAAATTTTACTGTTAATATCTTCAACACGTTAATCCATGATATACATCGCATAGTGAAAATTCTTTACAAGAAAAATAGTTCTTCAAGCTTTTACAAAGAATTAAACAAAAGAAAGAAATGCTGATCAAATTAGAGAGATGGAGAGAGAGAGAGAGAGCATTAATTGCTTAAGTAATTCTAGAGATAATATTCTCCTAGAAAACTAAAGTTTGGATAGATCTCTACAATTTTGAAAAATTAGGTACACTATTCAATTTCATACATTCTTAGCATATAAGGTTCAGGCACCTGGACCCTCTAGAAGCAGCATCTAGCGGTATATAGTTTATGGTTTTGAATGAAATCAACTTTTACCCTTCAGAAAAAGAATGAAATCAAATTTTAGACACCTATCACTCAGATAAGGTGTCAAAAGGAGCTAATATTGACAGTTACCCAAATATTCATAGTTATGAGAAACTTTTATTGAAATATTCTTTGATCCACAAATGGGGTTTCATAATTAATGTAGTAGTCTGTTGATTAGTTTGAATATGACCCCTACTAGAAGTCTCATATCTAATGTGGTGAAATGAAACTGATATTTGGTAGTCTCAATAAGTCACAGTTATGAGAAAATTTATTCAGCATGCTTTTTTAACCAATAGATGTGTCTCCATATCAGCTTACTAGTGGATTACTTAGTTCGAATATAAGAATCACCAAATACCTGTATGGCTCTCCCACCATCAAGGCACCCAACAGGAAGCATATTAAAAGCTGAAGTGGTCAAACCACACCTGCAGTAATTGTGGAAGATAGTAGTGCTCAAAAATATGAAACATGAGCACTCATAGAAAAAAGGGCAGACAAAAAGGGGAGGGATACTTCACCAGCCAGCAATTACAAGAGGGTGGATTGAAACAGTTGCAGCATGCATAGCTCTGCAAATTGATATTAGTTGAATAGTTAATTACAATGTGTTAATAAGCAGCAGAGAAGCAAAGAATGGATAGGAACTTCATGACTATAAGTTTGATTTTAATTTTCTGAGATAAGCACTTGAATATACATAATAAAAATATATGCAGTGACCAACTTAAGCAGGAAGCTGAATTCTGAGACATAGGGAAATATATTTTTTCTGGGTTCTCTTACATTACATGTGGTGCTGTTGCTAGAGGGTTTCCGATCAAGGTTAGTGCCACAAAGAATATTAGATTCCATATTCTATAGCCCAGGTTATATATATTATGCTGGAACCACATTCTTGGATTTCTAGTGAATATGCCTCTCTCGAGTGCAAGAAACCTAGGATGTAATTTAATAGGCTTTATGCTAATGTTAAGAAAACAAAAAGTAAGAAAAGTAAAAGAAACATGAACCAAATTTGACTCTAAACAACCACAGTAGCAAGAATCGGCTACTAGAATGAATTGGTTTAAAAGAAGTAGAATATAGGAACAAAAGACAGAACAAGATGGAAACTTTTGGATAAGAGTTGTATCTTTTGTGCGCGAAAGAAGGATTCACCTTCCTACGCATGAATCAACTGATGGATTACCCACTGCACAGCTCTCAAAGCGCTCTGAACTCTGTCATTCATGTGCCTGCACAGATCTCAAAGTGACTAGTGGATGATCCAATGGTGGATTCGTGCGAAGGAAGGTAAATCCTTTTTTCATGCGAAAGATACAACCCTGTCCGGGAAACCTTTATAAAGAGGCATGCTCCTGAGGTGGAGAAAAATGTGTCCTACCAGTTGGATGTATCATAGAAGAGATGGTTCAGAAGAGAGCAACCAATCTTGTTTGAAATTCAAATGAGTATAATTGGTTATCATACATCAAAACAATGAAACACAACTAATTTTTTCAGCAAACCAAGATGATAAAAGAAATAACATACGTGTAACCAAGAGTAGCTCTGCTAATGAGTCCAAGAAGTAGTGAGCCCTGAAATAGCATACTCGGGACCTGCACCAAGTCTCCTGCAGCAGCTGGATTTGACGAGAGCAACAAGCCCACACAAAACATTGAAAAGGATAGCGCAGCACCAGCCAAAGGGCCTGCCATTGAGATGTCGACCTTGGTCTTTCGATCAGGAAGAATGGATTTGAACTACAAGAGTTAAAGATGAAAAATGAGCATTACAGTGCCAACTTACAGTAAGAAATAAAGCTCACTAATGCATTCTTTCAGTATCAACGATGAATTGCAAGTAGTTTTTACAGATGCAATTTACCACTAGCATTGGATACTAAAAGACATATAAGATGACATTGGATGCCATGCTCTAGGACAAAGCACTAAAATGGGTATTCCAATGAAGAAGGCCGAGCCAATAATAAATTCAAGATTTTTTGTCAGCAAATAAATTCAATAGGAACCACCAGCCTCAGCAGCCATTTGATTTATGGAACATTATTTTGACCTTTGCAGAAAAGAACCAGAAACTACAAAAACGAAAACAATATATGCTCATGTATCATCAAAATGAAAGAAATAAGAAAATAATTTTCTCAATACAGAAGAATGTCATTTAAATTGCCAGGATGACATGCTATTAGTGTCTATTACATTACCCCTTTCATGCACTTTAATGATGCACAGTGGTGGCTTTTTTCCATTAGCTCTCTACACATATTTATGTAAGCATCAATCATGAAGTCCTATGGCAGTATTCTACCTAGAGTGCCATAATTTTAGTTCTAGGGTCTGAATGATGAAAGAAAAATCTTGTTTGAAGAGGCAAAGGAGTATAGATAGTTCTCTGATGATAAAGAATATGGCTATAGGTAGGAAAGAGTATAGAAATAAAATTCATCAACCAACAAAATACAAGTTTTGTAGTCCTTACTGATGATAATAATGATAAATAAACCTAGCTGTTTCTACCTGAGACTGGAGCATGGTCTATGTATAACAACATGAAGTTGTCTGAGTTGATTAGACTGAGAGTGTGACTGCCTTCAGGGTACCCCAAAGGAAATTAACATTAAATTAGTCGTGTCAAAAAAAGATGTAAGATATTTGTTGGTGGACCAAGCAAGCAAACTTGTCACCCACTAATTAAGAGGCTTATAGAATCATTGATGTGAAATGTGATGCATATCTATTGTTTTAATCAATGAAAAAAAGGCCAATGAAAGGGAAAAAAAACACAGTTCAAATCTTCAAATAAAACAGAAAAGCAAGGTTCTGGTCCAGGTTTATGTATGGGTTAAGCGTCGAATGGATACATATATTGCTGCCAAACTAATTCCCTTTTTCTGCTTTCAGATCTTATTTGTATAACGAACCACTGATGGCCTTAAGGTATTGCCTCTGTAATGAGATAGCTACATGGATGCTTCCACTCAATTAGAGCATTCTGAGACTTGGGCAATCCCTGTTTGTCTGTGAAAATCAGATAATCTTTTTGTTTTTTTTTTTTCTGGTAACATAGTTGGACTCCACACTTGACACCAAATCTTTGAGAAAAGATATAAATATTCAAACTCAATGATGGGTCCTCCAAATTGGACATCCACGCAGTTGATCATGATTTCCACGCAACCTAAAATCCAAAAATTACACATTTTTGCCGATGTCTACCTATGCATCAGGTATGTGTAAAAATGAATAGTTTCAATGACATAAGACTATGTTTTGCTATGATCTAAACATCGACATCTTTTGATTTTCAGGATATACATGTTTTAGCATGTGTAGACCATAACCAATAAAGAAGATTCTCAATTTAAGTATCCTATCATAAGTTAGCATCGTAGTGCAAACGGCACCATTCATTTATGCACCACATGAAGCATAAGCTAGAGATCTCTGAAATACAATTTATTATTTCTACATGTTTTTTCAAGTGTATATCATGATCAATTCTGTGGGTCTTTGATTTGGATTCCCCATTATTGATTTTGGAATCATTAATTTTTTAACCAAAGATTTAACGTTAAGTGTGCAGTCCAACTCTTAATAATAAGATTGACATTATTGCATGCAATAAGATTTGATTCATGAAGAGGGCTGTATGCATGTAAAAGGAAATGGAATTTTTTTTTACCAATATAAGTTTAGAAAAACAAGAAGCAAAGATGAAACAGTGAAAAGTCATATGCACCCGGAGAAAGGGGAGCAAGCAAGTGCAGCAAAATGGGGCATGGAAGTAGCACCAACAACAGATACAGTACCAGCACACAATGATATGACTTTTGTCATGTTCAATTAAGGCTGTAGATGCAATCTTTCGGTAGCAGAATTTGAATGTGAGATGAATTAAGGATCAATTTATATTTCCTTTTAGACTTCAGTGTTATCGTAGATGCTCACCTGAGTAATTACACCAAAACTTCCAAGGGTAACGTTGGGAATCAAATAAGGGATGCCCAATTTCACCTTTTTGGGAAATGCAGCTAGAAAATGTCCAACCTCCTGCATGTGAAAAGGTTAAAGCAGTTTAGAAGCACGATGTGATAAACTTGCATTCTTCATGTTTCTTTACAAAGAATTGAAACAAATAGACTTGGTATGCGATCATAACAGCATGAAGGCAAAGAGCTAATATAGTATTTTCATAAAGGGCTTCATGAGAACGTAATAGCAAGAGCTGCAGAACCATAATTCATAGACCATAACGCAATACATATGGCATAAATGTACAAGCATACATATAATGTTGTACTTACAGGAAAGACCAGGTGCAGGTTACTTAGTATGTTCAGCAGCATTCAGTAGTGGAACAAATCTTGCGGACAACTCTCCATGATTCATCTAGGCATATGAAATGTTTCAAAAGTAGCATGAACAAATCAACTCAAACACAGTCAAGATGACTGGTGGGTCTAATATAGAGGCCTATACATCATATCCTGTTGAAACCTTTCAATTGTGTCTTCTGTTTCCAGCTATATGCATACTTTAAATTATCAAGGTCTTAGAGCTAGAAGCTTCCTATCATAAAATTCCAGGAAGTTAGCACATCCCAATGAAATAGAACATGTATATCCTACTTTTTGAGAAACTTCATTCACAGTTAAACATCTCAATGCATTCCATACGTATCGTCAAAAAATAATATAATCTAAACTTCTAAGCTTAGCAATAATTAACACAATTTATTGATTGTAGTGCACTCTCCATTGGAGGAAGTTACAGAAAATTATAAACTAGAAATTACAAGGTTGCTTGTAAACTGGACAAATCCTCAATCATGCAAAGAGACACGACTGATAGATATTTTGGCCAATATTGCTTGTAACCTTACATAACAATATACTTTGGAAGGCCAGTTTCCTATTGAGGTTTGTTGTTTGTGTTGGGCAGATGTCCAGAGTTGTAGTTTCATTTGCTTGTAGTGTTGCTCTTCCCTGCTTATTACCATTAGATGGAGAGAGTCGGGGGGGGGGGGGGGGGGGGGGAAGAGAGAGAGAGAGAGAGAGAGGTCTTAGTTGATCATAAAACTGAACTCAAATAAATTAATGACTTGTAGCAAAATATTTTCTTCATTCTACTCCCATATGCAACACAATATCAGGGCCGTTTTGTCTTTTCCAAGAATCATGGTAATAAGGAGTCTAAAGTATTCAATTGGTTTACAGTTTGAAGTAGAAACAACAGTTTCCATAGGAAAAAATACAAATAGAATAAAATAAATGTGAGTAAAAGTAAAGATTGTATTACATGAAACAGCTGAACACCCAAGACACCATATGCCAGTGGTAGAGCAGATTCCACAAATGGGAATAAAAGCTGCATGTCGGGTGGTTCAGTAGCATTTGGATCTGTAAAGTACTTCACTACCTCAGGTGGGAGACTACCTATCTGTACAAAATATATGGATAAAGTATGTACCAGAAATTGACAAATTTAGATTAACCAATAGCTAAAGGGTAAAGTAATGGAAGATAATAGAACTACTTAACATAAAGCATACCTGAGATGCAATTCCTAGCTCTACACAGGAGCCTGTGGTGAGGACAAAAAGAAGGAGAGCAATAACATATTGCCAGAGAGTAGTGGGTCCTGGCTCAGAAACTTCTTTCCGCAACAAACCAAAACTTACACGTGGTCCACCACGTGGGTCTGGTCCTTCGGAATTGGGCTCCCCTACCATAAATAGATTATATTTGTCATCCATAACTTCATGGAGTTGCCGCTGGAGCTTCGCAAAAACCTCTTCCCTTTTCCCCCGCAGGTTGCCAAGAAAGAGGATGCCTTCCCCTAGGTCCCCAAATGGCTCCTCTCTGGTCACCCAAAAAGTTGAGTAGCCGAATAGCTTTTCCTTGATAAGCTTCACATCAGATGGATCTACCTTCTCAGGTCCAAGAAGTTCCATCAACTTAAAAGAATCAACCTGAAAGCTACTATAAACTGGTCCCTCAGGAGAAATACCAGGTGTCTGCGAAAGAAGAGTCAGATAACATGCAATTAATGATAATCTATTTAATCAAAATAGACTAGTTATGGTTAGAATATAATGTGAAGGTTAAAGCTGAAAAGAAAACTCGAGATAAGTGTAGTCACGAGTATGGTGGTCAAAAGCAGTTATAGTGTTATCATCTTTTCCAGTGGAACTATCAATAGGTGGAACAAATTTCTAAGCAACTAAACATAACTGATAACCAATTTGGGGCCAAATGAACATGGGACACTGACACCAGTTTCCATGCATGACATTGTATAGAAACTCCAAGAGATTATTAGGTGTCAGATAGTTAGCTTTTCCTGTCAACGCAAATGACATCATCCAATGATTTTAACCTCCATATAAATTCTATCGCTTGTGAGAATCCTCTTTAAGATAGCAGACC
This sequence comes from Phoenix dactylifera, assembly GCF_009389715.1. Classification (NCBI taxonomy): domain Eukaryota; kingdom Viridiplantae; phylum Streptophyta; class Magnoliopsida; order Arecales; family Arecaceae; genus Phoenix; species Phoenix dactylifera. The sequence continues at coordinate 13,124,915 of NC_052407.1, forward strand.
AACGCAGTGCTCTGATTTTAAAGGAAAACTAGAATGAATTTTTGGCCATACATCTGGTCCGTCATCCAAAAACAAATTGACCAGATAGAATATTCTTAATATGCCTCCAAAGATTAACATTTGTAAGATTTCTTCAAAAATTGCAAGCACCAAAACAACTGTGGTTTCCAGGATTCTCTTTGACCTAAGAATTCAAGTAAACAACTACCATAATAAAGAAACCAGAAAAGACATCAAGGCTCCAGCGTTAACATCTTCACACAATCTGCATTCTTTGCCCACAGCTTGTTCTGCATTTTAGCAGACATTTTGCTGAAATGTCACATTCCTTCTGCAGCAGTAACTCTCTCTTATCATGTCAGTGTGTGCAAAACTGGAGTTAAATTTTGTCATGATCTGATATTGAAGCTAAGAAAGAAGCAATCCTAGATCTCTAGTGATGATTTTGTAAGGATGCAGTCCCAATATAAGTAGATGTTTCCTTGCATATTTGCGACTGAAATTCTTTACCTTAAAAATCATGCATATGCAGGCATTCCTATTTTAAACAGCTTATATAGTGGTAGATATTTGCTATTTCTTTTTATTGCATTTTGCCCCCTCCACCAACTAGTCTGGCCCAAGGTTTCAATTTTCAGCCAGAATCAATCCATCCTGGCCAAAATGGACCAGTTGCAGACTGTCAGCTGAGACCAAACCTAAGTTGACCCCAAATTTTGGGCTTCAATCATTTTCAGCAGTTTTAGCCAAACTGCCCAGCTTCAGTCTAGTTTGGTGGTTTCATTCGGTATCAACCAAAACTGACAGAACCTAACCTATAGATGCCTTCTTTTAGTTTTTTATTAACATATTTAGCATAATATTGGGCCATTTATTTATATTTAAGTGTATATGCTATACAATATCAATTTTCAATGGTTTTGCTTTCTTCTTCTTGACTTGAAAGAGAGCACAGATAATAAATGTAATCCTTGATGGGCCGAAGACACCTAAAAGGCCCTAATTAAAGTACTATATAGAGGCTAATAGGAACAACTAAATAAAAAAAATATTTATAGGTATAATGTAACATTTTATAACTATATGATTTGATTCAACAGCACTTAATCTCAAAAAAAAAAAAAAAAAGGTTAAGAAATGCCCAAATTCAATATATCTATGTGACTATTCTAAGAAAAAAAAAGAAAAGATTTGAATGCAACAGGAGCAAAAAAAGTTTCAGAGTAGCTGAATATAATGAATTTTTGAATAATTGAAGTTCAGAAAGTAAATAATATAAATCTAAGTGTGTTTGTGTATTCCAGTACAATATAACCATATACTTGATTTTGACTTATCTGCAATGCAACTTCAGCATAAAATTGTCAAAGTTATACATAAGAAATCCATACAACACACAGTAGCTTACAATGTTAAGAAATAATGTTTCCTGTGTTTTTTTACTTTCCTTTCAAACCTTTTGATTTTTTTTTCTCTTGATTTTTATGACTGAAAGTCATAAAAATGGAGCAACACTTCCAAAACCACGAAACTTGCTGAAACTGAGACAGGAGCCTGCGGCCGATAAGTACGACCAAGAAGATGAAGATGAAAGAGCATTTACTTGCGTGATTCCCATCGTAGCCAGAGCCTAGAACAGATTCTATAAATCCAAACAGATTGCTTAACTGTTCGCGAAGGCATCTTAGTTCCACAATCAGTCCAACCGAAAACAGGCAATGAAAAATCGGGAATACCAACCGCAAGTCGTGATAAAACAAAGACAAACAAGAATAAAACGCTTCACAAATTTAGACTTGTTAAAAAATGACCTTTAGGCCTTTATAGCCAAACGCCCAGTGAATATGTCTGCTTAAAATGGGCAAAGAGATCAAATGGGAAGGGGGAGAGAGAGAGAGAGAGCGAGAGCGAGGAATTGGCTGTACCCTGGAAGAAACAGAAGCAGGTGGAGAGCGCTCCGAGTTCAACTCATCGCTGCCGACCCTCGACTGCTCGACTTCTTCGGTGGAGCCCGACCTCTTCTCCTCTCCGCCGTCGTTCCCGCCGTCGATCGAGAAGCATCTCATTCCGTCGAAACGCCGCCTCCTTTGGGTTCCCCATGAGAAATTCTGCTGCATAGCTATCCCCACCTTGCATCGGGAACACGCCTGCTGCCGCGGCTGCTTCTTGGGATTCCTCCGTTGTGTGCAGGACGCACCGGCCGCTGCCGGCAGTAGACGGAATCGGAAGTTGAGATTGAGGAAAGAAGAGCTCAGGAGAGCAGTTCCCATCGACCAGCGACAACGGAGCCCCAAAGAAGAAGCAGCGGCCGTAGAAGAAGACGAAGGGTTCAGACGCATTCGAGTTTTTCCGGTCTTGGGAGGCAGAGCTTCAAGAAACTCGTTCTAGGGAGGGGTTGTCGTCGTGGCCGTCGGGGAGGGGCAGCAGGGAGCGGGCGAAGAGGCAGAGAGCTGCCAAGAAACGCATCCGCGAGCCTCCTCCTCATCATCCGGTTTTCCTTTCTCAAAAACCGAAGGGATAGGGCCAGAGGGGCAAGTAGGCGGACATCGGATACACTGGCTTTATTGTGTTCCGTTTGATCGATGACGATCGGCTCATCGCATCGCCGTTCCTTCCTTCCTTCAACATTGTGATCCGTCCTAGACTCGATGAAACCCCGGGCCGGCCTGGGCTCGGCCCGGGTGGCTTCTATAGCAAAACTTAGACCCGATAGCTATGCCCAGGCACGATCCGGCCCAACAATCGGACTTAAACTTTTGCCGAGGCCCAATCCAAATTTGCGGAGCCAGTCTCAGGTCCGCCCACTGGACCTAATGTTTGATTAATTTTTTTGGAAGGGCAACGAGCATTAGGTTCAAATTATCTTAAGTACAAAAGTCAAACAGAAGATATCCAATTCTTTTCAAAAGATGGAGCTAATAAACTAGCTGAAACAATAGAGTAAATTTAGGCCCACGGAGCATGTGCCAAATAATTTCACCTAAGCCACCATGGGCCTGTGAGGTGAGCTGAACTAGAACTCGTGTGGGTCGGTACTTCAACCCAACCGGGCTCCGGACGCCAAGGCATGGAAAAGAAGGGAAGCCGGGAACCGGAGGGGGAGGAGCAGGTGCGGACATGGGCCGAGCTGGTCCTCCCTTGGCTGGCCCCTCCTGACCTCGCTGCCGTCGCCTCCGCGAGCAAGGTCCTCAGCAGCGTGGCCATGGCCGTCTCTGACCGGAGAGCCTCGGACGCTTCCCGAGGCATTGAGCGCCACCCCGTCCCCTTCCTCAACCCCGTCGACGCCCAGCACTACTCCTACTTCCTGTACGCCCGCTTCCCCCTTTTCGCCCTCCCATCCCCCTTTGCCCAGCCATGGGGCGGACGCGGCCCCGCCCCCTCCGACCCCTCCTCCCTCGCTGCGCTCGCCTTCCCGCCGGCCGCCGGAGGGTGCGCTTGCGCACCGGCGTGCGCGTCCGAGTGCCCGTGCTCGTCGGGCCCCGAGCCGGGGACGGAGCTGATGATGGAGTGCGGGGCGAGTTGCCCCTGCGGGCTCGAGTGCCGGAATCGCGTGTCGCAGGGAGGCATTTCTGTCCGATTGCGGGTCGTCAAACATCCCCAGAAAGGGTGGGGATTGCACGCGGCTCAGTTCGTCAAAAGGGGGGAATTTATTTGCGAGTATGCCGGTATGAGCTTCTCCCCTATCTGTTCCATTCCGTATTCCGTTCCTTTTTGTTTTAAAGCTGTTTACAGTTTTGACATCTATGACTAATCGCAGTGACTTTTGACTTATTCTTCTTTGTAAATTTGGTACTTTGTTAGTTTAAGTGTATATTTTTGTTTCTATTTGAAAATTTATGAATCATGACTTCAAAACGATATTTATGAACTTGTATGCGTGTTTCTACTTTTGAAATTCTTTGCATGGTGGAACCTCTTCTATATTTATGAATTTTTAATATATGTTTTTTAAATGGCAGTTATGAAGTTTATATTAAATCTGAACATAATGCCATGGTTGAGATTTTCATGTGGACCTCTAATAAAGTGGTATATTTGCCCTCATTTGAGTTACCGGTGAGGATACATTTTGACTTATATTAGGTGATAAATGTGGCCTCATTCAAATTATTGATCAAGATACATATGGATCCTTGGGCAATGATATATGTGGGTCTTGAGATATATGTAATTCATTTGGTTCACCTGTTAGAATATATGTGGCCTCATTTTCATTAGTAGTAAGGATTTATGTGGCCCCATCTGGTTCACTATTAAGGATATGTGCAGCCTCATTCGCATTAGCAATGAGAATTTATGTGGCCTTGATGATATAAATAAATCTTCAGAAGAAAGTCTTAAACTGTGTGAAATATCTGTGCTTTTTTTACAACCATATATGTGGATCAATTAGATATGGCTGCATATGTGACCAAAGCTCAGCACCTTGGAGCCAAATACATGCCGTACTCTTCTCCTACCATTGCTCGGGAGCTCATGGTCTTATGTTCTATTTTACTCCCCGATGGGAGTTCTTTTCACCTTTCTCATGGTGCTACTTTGCTATCGCTCACCTAGGAGTATTTAGCCTTGCAAGACAGTCTTTGCTGATTCACACGGGATACCATGTGCCCCATGCTACTCAGGTTAGAGTGTAAGCTAGTGATGCTTTCGACTATTGAACTTTCTATTAGCAATATATCATATAAATAAACAATAAATCTATTAATTCAATTAATGGAAAATCTTAAAGGGAATAATATACATGCATATTATTCGACATCCAAATAATTCTATTTTAATGCAAAATAAATCTATTCTAGTACAAAATAAATCTATGCATTTAATAAATTTATATTATAGAAATTCAAATCCTACAAATCTACTAATATTAAATTAAAAATAAAAGTAGAAGAAAGTAGCCTGATTGAAGGCAGGTCGAAGCGCGTAGACGCTGTCCCAAAGAAGTATTTGCCCCCACGTACGGGTCACCCGGCAATCCTTCTCGGAGATACGACGACCCTACAACTTCTTCTTCGGCACGTCTCGGAAGAAGTCAAAGCGAACCCGATTGGACTTGCAGATCCAGCAAAGAACGGAATGAAAAGAACTAAATAAACTGAATAAAAATGTAAAAATAAAATTTGGAAGTGGCTAAGAGGGAGAAGAATTTTTCCAGAATTTTTCCACTATTTTTCTGAAATTTTTCGTACTTGAATAGGATGAAATAGGGGGGTTTATATAGGGATTTATAACAGGGGCAATATGGTCTTTTCGGCGGACACGTCCGCGTCCGCGTCCGCGCTCTTCGCGCGAACGTGGGCAATGTGTGCCAGTTGACGCCCGCTGGCGTGTTCCCATTTAAACCAAAAACGCCAGTTGGTTCTTTATTTATATGATATATTGCTAAAAATTAGTACTTCTTTGGGACAGCGTCTACGCGCTTCGACCTGCCTTCAATCAGGTTTCTGTCTCTATTCTATAACCCTGATCCTATGTCCTCAAACACTAGTGACCATCTTAGTGCGAAACCTGAAAAATTTGATGGCCATAACTTTAGGAGGTGGCAGAACCAAATGCGGTTCTGGCTCACCACATTAGGGTTAATCTCAGCCATAGATGAAAGTACTACCGAAGTTGATAATGGGTCCAACCCAACTACCTCTTCCAACACTGAACATTCTGCCTCCACTGGCACACTCTCTAGGACACCTGATGAGATAGATTATCATTGTACCCATAGAATCCTAGGTGCTCTTTCTGAGAGGCTGTATGATATCTATTACACAGCCAAGAGTGCCAAAGAACTCTAGGACACCCTAGATAGCAAATATGGTCTTGATGATGCTGGGATAAAGAGGTTCAAGGCCTCCGACTTCAATAAGTTTAGGATGGTGGACTCAAAGCCTATGAATGACCAAATTCATGAATTTGAAACCCTGATCCACCAGCTTAGGGCTAATGGAACCAATTTGGATGAATCATTCCAGGTAGCCTGTCTGATAGATAAACTACCTACTTCCTGGTCTGATTTTGCTAAGACCCTGAGCCATACCCAAGGAGTTCTCACCCTAACCCAAGTCTTAAACTCCATTAGGATTGAAGAGCAGCATAGGCTCAGAAATAATACCTCTACTGGATCCAAGAATAATGCATATAATGTAGAGGCTCCTCTTAAGAAAAATCAGAACCGACCCTTCCGTAAGAATTTCAAGAAGAAACCCTACAACCCTAGAAACCCTAACCACCACTACAATGGGAAGCCTATTCAATCCCAGGAGCAGAAGAAGAAAGAGGAAGGTGGTGCTCGTTTCTGTTATGTGTGTGGTCGGACCAACCATTTGTCTCCCCAGTGCTTCTATAAGAAGACTGCACCTCTTCAATCTAAGAAGAAGGGTCCACACACATCCAGTGCTCAAGTCAACATGGTGACTTCCGGCGTTGGCTCCTCTGAGACAGCTTTCAGGTCTGTTTCCTTCACTCCTGAAGTTAACATGACTTTACAAGCACTTGATTGGTGGATTGATACCGGAGCTGGTATTCATATTTATTCGGATCGCTCCTGGTTTTCTTCTTACCAGATCTCAAGTGGAGGAGCTGTGATCATGGCAAACAGCTCGGAGGCGCGTGTGTTAGGAGTAGGACGTGTGGACTTAAAGCTTACCTCTGGAAAAGTCCTGTCACTACACGGCGTCCAACATGTTCCAGTTGTTAGAAGAAACCTCATTAGTGGTTCCTTGCTTGTCCAGCAAGGCTTTCGTCATGTTTTTGAGTCCAATAAGGTTGTAATTTCTCATGGTGTAATGTTTATTGGAAAAGGAATCCTTAGTGAAGGATTGTTCAAGTTGAATGTAATAGCTCCTTCAATAAATGAAAATCCTTTGATTATGAATATAGAACCTCCTTCTATTTGGCATGGTAGATTAGGTCATGTAAATTATAATTCAATTAAGCAACTTATGAACCTAAACCTAATACCAAAAAGTGATCTCAAGAACCATGAGAAATGTCAAACTTGTGTAGAAGCCAAACTCCCTAGAAAGCCGTTTAAATCTGTTAATAGGGATTCTGATCTATTAGAATTGATCTATAGTGATGTTTGTGACTCTGGTAGAACTTCTAGGGGAGGTAACAAATACTTTGTAACATTTATAGATGATCTATTGAAGTTCTGTTACATCTACCTAATTAAAACCAAGGATGAGGTGCTCAGCAAATTTAAAATTTTTAAGATCGAAGCTGAGAACCAACAGGAAAAGAAAATTAAAATCCTTAGATCAGATCGGGGAGGTGAATATACATCAAATGACATAACTTAATTTTGTGAAGATCATGGAATCATTCATGAAGTGACTGCTCCCTATTCTCCCCAATCAAATGGAGTAGCAGAAAGGAAGAATAGGACTTTAATGGATATGGTTAACTCCATGCTTATAAGCTCAGGAGTACCAGAGAATTTGTGGGGGAAAGTTTTAGTTTCAGCCTGTTATATCCTTAATAGGATTCCCTCTAAAAATAATGATCTAACACCATATGAAGTTTGGAAACATAAAAAACCTAATCTTAGCTATTTGAAAGTGTGGGGGTGTTTGGCAAAAGTTAAAATACCTGATTTTAAGAGAAAGAAAATAGGGCCTAAAACAGTGGATGCCATATTCATAGGTTATGCAGCCAATAGTAATGCCAATAGATTTCTAGTGATAAATTCAGAAGAAAGTGATATTAGTAACAACACCATCATAGAAGCCAGAGATGCAACATATTTTGAAGACACCTTTTCACTTAAGACTAGAGTAGATAGTGGTATAGCTAGTAGCTCTAGTAGAATAAGGACAAGTGAAGTAGAAGTAGAAGCAGAACCTAGAAGGAGTAAGAGATCCAGGGTAGAGAAAACATTTGGAGATGACTTCTATACTTTTCTTATAGAGGACTCTCCAACTACCTTTGAGGACGCAATGAAATCCTTGGATTCACCTTTTTGGAGAGAAGCTGTGGACAATGAGATGCAGTCAATTATCCAAAATCATACTTGGGAATTGACTGATCTTCCTCCTGGTTGTAAAACTATAGGGTGCAAATGGATCTTTAAGAAGAAACTTAGGCCTGATGGCTCTGTAGATAAATTTAAGGCTAGATTAGTTGCCAAGGGCTTTACTCAGAGACCTGGGGTAGATTTCTTTGATGTTTATGCACCTGTAGCTAGGATAACTACTATTAGGGTCCTTATAGCATTAGCCTCCATTCATAGATTAGTGATTCATCAGATGGATGTTAAGACAGCTTTTCTAAATGGAGACTTAAATGAAGAAATTTATATGGACCAACCAGAGGGATTTAAAACCTCAGGCCAAGAAAATAAAGTTTGCAGACTAGTCAGATCTCTTTATGGTCTTAAACAAGCACCCAAGCAATGGCACTTGAAATTTGATGAAACCATAATGACATTTGGATTTGAAATCAATAGCACAGACGAATGTGTATATCATAAGAGAGTTGGACACAAATTTGTGATCTTGTGCCTTTATGTAGATGATATACTGATCTTTGGGACAGATCTTCAGATAATTGATGAAGTAAAACAATTTTTAAGTCATAAGTTTGATATGAAAGATTTGGGACAAGCTGAGTTAATTTTAAATACCAAAATAATTAGAAGTGCAAAAAGTATTGAGTTATCCCAAAGTCATTATGTTGACAAGATACTTAATAAATTTAATTATTCCGATTGTCAGCCTGTCTCTACTCCATTTGATCCCTCTACTCATCTTAAGAAGAACTTAGGAACTCCTGTCCTTCAAAGCCTATATGCTCAAATCATAGGCTCACTAGGATTCCTAACAAACTACACCAGGCCAGACATAGCATATGCTGTAAATAGACTTAGTAGATATACTATTAATCCAAATAGAGATCACTGGACAGCATTAGAGAGAATTCTTAGGTATCTTAAGGGTACCAAGTCCTATAGTTTGCACTTTAGTGGGTTTCCTGCTGTTCTAGAAGGCTATAGTGATGCCAACTGGATCAGCGATACCTTAGATGTTAAATCCACCACAGGATACGTCTTTCTCCTAGGAGGTGCTGCTGTGTCTTGGAAATCCACCAAACAAACCTTAATATCTAGGAGTACCATGGAGTCTGAACTGATAGCTTTAGACACTACTAGCACTGAGGCTGAGTGGCTCAGAGATCTACTAATAGACCTTCCTGTAGATGAGTCACCTTTACCACCTGTCTCCTTACATTGTGACTGTAAATCTGCAATAGATAAGTGCAACCAAGAAAATGCCAATGTAAAAATGAACAGGCACTTAAAAATGCGTCATAAATCATTAAGATATAAATTAAAAAATAATCTTATTGCCTTAAATTTTGTTAAATCAGAAAATAACTTGGCTGATCAGCTTACTAAAGGCTTGTCTAGAACAGTAGTTCTAGAGTCGTCGAGGGGGATGGGGCTTAGCCCATAAAGATAGATCACCACGGTGGGAACCCAACCTTAAAAGGTTGAATGGGTAGAAACAAACCGGAGTGTGACTAAGAGGAGCACTATTTCATGTTTTCCTCATCCCTATGGCGCTAGTGCTCATAAAAGCAAGCGGTAGGATGAGTTCGTTTGTATAACTCTTAATGAGTCCAAGACCCAAGAGGCAGGAGCTTTCTTGCTAGCTTCCTTATTAGGACTCACCTATATGTGCAGTCGTGAGGCCGCGATTATGGAAAATGGGCGATTCCCTAAAAAGCACATGATAGATATCTGCGCATGGCCATAACAGCGCAACCCGCTTAGAACCCAGATCGGGCTATATTATGTGTGTTGTTGATTTAATCTGAGCCATGGACCGAGGTTCAAGGTTAAGACTACCTTGGCTCCACAGATGTAATCAATTGTCACTAAGTGAAGGTTCAAACCGAAAGGTACCTACACCTATTACATAATATAAGATATCCAGCATTTTGTTTTGATTTTAAAAATTATTTAAAAAAAAATTAATTTTTGTGGGGGATTGTAGGAAAAATTAAATGCGCACGCGGCCGAGTCTCGGTCCGCGTTTGGTTTTGGAAACAACCGGGCTTTTAAAGAAGGATTTAAATGCGCACGCGGCCGGTCTCGGGCCGCGTGCGCGTTTGAGAAATAAAACGGGCATGCCCGTTTAAATTGGAAACGCCCAACGGGCGTTTTTGGTTTAAATGGGAACACGCCAGCGGGCGCCAACTGGCACACGTTGCCCACGTTCGCGCGAAGAGTGCGGACGCAGACGCGGACGTGTCCGCCGAAAAGACCATATTGCCCCTGTTATAAATCCCTATATAAACCCCCCTATTTCATCCTATTCAAGTACGAAAAATTTCAGAAAAATAGTGAAAAAATTCTGAAAAAATTCTTCTCCCTCTTAGCCACTTCCAAATTCTATTTTTAATTTAATATTAGTAGATTTGTAGGATTTGAATTTCTATAATATAAATTTATTAAATGCATAGATTTATTTTGTGCTAGAATAGATTTATTTTGCATTAAAATAGAATTATTTGGATGCCGAATAATATGCATGTATATTATTCCCTTTAAGATTTTCCATTAATTGAATTAATAGATTTATTGTTTATTTATATGATATATTGCTAACAATTCAAAGGATTTTCAAACAGGTACTTCTTTGGAACAGCGTCCAAATAATAAATACTTCTTTGGATTGTTAGCAATATATCATATAAATAAACAATAAATCTATTAATTCAATTAATGAAAAATCTTAAAGGGAATAATATACATGCATATTATTCAGCATCCAAATAATTCTATTTTAATGCAAAATAAATTTATTCTTGCACAAAATAAATCTATGCATTTAATAAATTTATATTATAGAAATTCAAATCCTACAAATCTACTAATATTAAATTAAAAATAAAAGTAGAAGAAAGTAGCCTGATTGAAGGCAGGTCGAAGCGCATAGACGCTGTCCCAAAGAAGTATTTGCCCCCACGTACGGGTCACCCGGCAATCCTTCTCGGAGATACGACGATCCTACAACTTCTTCTTCGGCACGTCTCGGAAGAAGTCAAAGCGAACCCGATCGGACTTGCAGATCCAGCAAAGAACGGAATGAAAAGAACTAAATAAACTGAATAAAAATGTAAAAGTAAAATTTGGAAGTGGCTAAGAGGGAGAAGAATTTTTCCAGAATTTTTTCACTATTTTTCTGAAATTTTTCGTACTTGAATAGGATGAAATAGGGGGGTTTATATAGGAATTTATAACAGGGGCAATATGGTCTTTTCGGCGGACACGTCCGCATCCGCGTCCGCGCTCTTCGCGCGGACGTGGGCAACGTGTGCCAGTTGGCGCCCGCTGGCGTGTTCCCATTTAAACCAAAAACGCCCGTTGGGCGTTTCCAATTCAAACGGGCACGCCCGTTTTATTTCTCAAACGCGCATGCGGCCCGAGACCGGCCGCGTGCGCATTTAAATCCTTCTTTAAAAGCCCGGTTGTTTCCAAAACCAAACGCGGACCGAGACTCGGCCGCGTGCGCATTTAATTTTTCCTACAATCCCCCACAAAAATTAATTTTTTTTAAATAATTTTTAAAATCAAAACAAAATGCTGGATATCTTATATTATGTAATAGGTGTAGGTACCTTTCGGTTTGAACCTTCACTTAGTGACAATTGATTACATCTGTGGAGCCAAGGTGGTCTTAACCTTGAACCTCGGTCCATGGCTCAGATTAAATCAACAACACACATAATATAGCCCGATCTGGGTTCTAAGCGGGTTGCGCTGTTATGGCCATGCGCAGATATCTATCATGTTCTTTTTAGGGAATCGCCCATTTTCCATAATCGCGGCCTCACGACTGCACATATAGGTGAGTCCTAATAAGGAAGCTAGCAAGGAAGCTCCTGCCTCTTGGGTCTTGGACTCATTAAGAGTTATACAAACGAACTCATCCTACCGCTTGCTTTTATGAGCACTAGCGCCATAGGGATGAGGAAAACATGAAATAGTGCTCCTCTTAGTCACACTTCGGTTTGTTTCTACCCATTCAACCTTTTAAGGTTGGGTTCCCACCGTGGTGATCTATCTTTATGGGCTAAGCCCCATCCCCCTCGACGACTCTAGAACTACTGTTCTAGACAAGCCTTTAGTAAGCTGATCAGCCAAGTTATTTTCTGATTTAACAAAATTTAAGGCAATAACATTATTTTTCAATTTATATCTTAATGATTTATGACGCATTTTTAAGTGCCTGTTCATTTTTACATTGGCATTTTCTTGGTTGCACTTATCTATTGCAGATTTACAGTCACAATGTAAGGAGACAGGTGGTAAAGGTGACTCATCTACAGGAAGGTCTATTAGTAGATCTCTGAGCCACTCAGCCTCAGTGCTAGTAGTGTCTAAAGCTATCAGTTCAGACTCTATGGTACTCTTAGATATTAAGGTTTGTTTGGTGGATTTCCAAGACACAGCAGCACCTCCTAGGAGAAAGACGTATCCTGTGGTGGATTTAACATCTAAGGTATCGCTGATCCAGTTGGCATCACTATAGCCTTCTAGAACAGCAGGAAACCCACTAAAGTGCAAACTATAGGACTTGGTACCCTTAAGATACCTAAGAATTCTCTCTAATGCTGTCCAGTGATCTCTATTTGGATTAATAGTATATCTACTAAGTCTATTTACAGCATATGCTATGTCTGGCCTGGTGTAGTTTGTTAGGAATCCTAGTGAGCCTATGATTTGAGCATATAGGCTTTGAAGGACAGGAGTTCCTAAGTTCTTCTTAAGATGAGTAGAGGGATCAAATGGAGTAGAGACAGGCTGACAATCGGAATAATTAAATTTATTAAGTATCTTGTCAACATAATGACTTTGGGATAACTCAATACTTTTTGCACTTCTAATTATTTTGGTATTTAAAATTAACTCAGCTTGTCTCAAGTCTTTCATATCAAACTTATGACTTAAAAATTGTTTTACTTCATCAATTATCTGAAGATCTGTCCCAAAGATCAGTATATCATCTACATAAAGGCACAAGATCACAAATTTGTGTCCAACTCTCTTATGATATACACATTCGTCTGTGCTATTGATTTCAAATCCAAATGTCATTATGGTTTCATCAAATTTCAAGTGCCATTGCTTGGGTGCTTGTTTAAGACCATAAAGAGATCTGACTAGTCTGCAAACTTTATTTTCTTGGCCTGGGGTTTTAAATCCCTCTGGTTGGTCCATATAAATTTCTTCATTTAAGTCTCCATTTAGAAAAGCTGTCTTAACATCCATCTGATGAATCACTAATCTATGAATGGAGGCTAATGCTATAAGGACCCTAATAGTAGTTATCCTAGCTACAGGTGCATAAACATCAAAGAAATCTACCCCAGGTCTCTGAGTAAAGCCCTTGGCAACTAATCTAGCCTTAAATTTATCTACAGAGCCATCAGGCCTAAGTTTCTTCTTAAAGATCCATTTGCACCCTATAGTTTTACAACCAGGAGGAAGATCAGTCAATTCCCAAGTATGATTTTGGATAATTGACTGCATCTCATTGTCCATAGCTTCTCTCCAAAAAGGTGAATCCAAGGATTTCATTGCGTCCTCAAAGGTAGTTGGAGAGTCCTCTATAAGAAAAGTATAGAAGTCATCTCCAAATGTTTTCTCTACCCTGGATCTCTTACTTCTTCTAGGTTCTGCTTCTACTTCTACTTCACTTGTCCTTATTCTACTAGAGCTACTAGCTATACCACTATCTACTCTAGTCTTAAGTGGAAAGGTGTCTTCAAAATATGTTGCATCTCTGGCTTCTATGATGGTGTTGTTACTAATATCACTTTCTTCTGAATTTATCACTAGAAATCTATTAGCATTACTATTGGCTGCATAACCTATGAATATGGCATCCACTGTTTTAGGCCCTATTTTCTTTCTCTTAAAATCAGGTATTTTAACTTTTGCCAAGCACCCCCACACTTTCAAATAGCTAAGATTAGGTTTTCTATGTTTCCAAACTTCATATGGTGTTAGATCATTATTTTTAGAGGGAATCCTATTAAGGATATAACAGGCTGAAACTAAAGCTTCCCCCCACAAATTCTCTGGTACTCCTGAGCTTATAAGCATGGAGTTAACCATATCCATTAAAGTCCTATTCTTCCTTTCTGCTACTCCATTTGATTGGGGAGAATAGGGAGCAGTCACTTCATGAATGATTCCATGATCTTCACAAAATTGAGTTATGTCCTTTGATGTATATTCACCTCCCCGATCTGATCTAAGGATTTTAATTTTCTTTTCCTGTTGGTTCTCAGTTTCGATCTTAAAAATTTTAAATTTGCTGAGCACCTCATCCTTGGTTTTAATTAGGTAGATGTAACAGAACTTTGATAGATCATCTATAAATGTTACAAAGTATTTGTTACCTCCCCTAGAAGTTCTACCACAGTCACAAACATCACTATGGATCAATTCTAATAGATCAGAATCCCTATTAACAGATTTAAACGGCTTTCTAGGGAGTTTGGCTTCTACACAAGTTTGACATTTCTCATGGTTCTTGAGATCACTTTTTGGTATTAGGTTTAGGTTCATAAGTTGCTTAATTGAATTATAATTTACATGACCTAATCTACCATGCCAAATAGAAGGAGGTTCTATATTCATAATCAAAGGATTTTCATTTATTGAAGGAGCTATTACATTCAACTTGAACAATCCTTCACTAAGGATTCCTTTTCCAATAAACATTACACCATGAGAAATTACAATCTTATTGGACTCAAAAACAAGACGAAAGCCTTGCTGGTCAAGCAAGGAACCACTAATGAGGTTTCTTCTAACAACTGGAACATGTTGGACGCCGTGTAGTGACAGGACTTTTCCAGAGGTAAGCTTTAAGTCCACACGTCCTACTCCTAACACACGCGCCTCCGAGCTGTTTGCCATGATCACAGCTCCTCCACTTGAGATCTGGTAAGAAGAAAACCAGGAGCGATCCGAACAAATATGAATACCAGCTCCGGTATCAATCCACCAATCAAGTGCTTGTAAAGTCATGTTAACTTCAGGAGTGAAGGAAACAGACCTGAAAGCTGTCTCAGAGGAGCCAACACCGAAAGTGACCATGTTGACTTGAGCACTGGATGTGTGTGGACCCTTCTTCTTAGATTGAAGAGGTGCAGTCTTCTTATAGAAGCACTGGGGAGACAAATGGTTGGTCCGACTACACACATAACAGAAACGAGCACCACCTTCCTCTTTCTTCTTCTTCTGCTCCTGGGATTGAATAGGCTTCCCATTGTAGTGGTGGTTAGGGTTTCTAGGGTTGTAGGGTTTCTTCTTGAAATTCTTATGGAAGGGTCGGTTCTGATTTTTCTTAAGAGGAGCCTCTACATTATATGCATTATTCTTGGATCCAGTAGAGGTATTATTTCTGAGCCTATGCTGCTCTTCAATCCTAATAGAGTTTAAGACTTGGGTTAGGGTGAGAACTCCTTAGGTATGGCTCAGGGTCTTAGCAAAATCAGACCAGGAAGTAGGTAGTTTATCTATCAGACAGGCTACCTGGAATGATTCATCCAAATTGGTTCCATTAGCCCTAAGCTGGTGGATCAGGGTTTCAAATTCATGAATTTGGTCATTCATAGGCTTTGAGTCCACCATCCTAAACTTATTGAAGTCGGAGGCCTTGAACCTCTTTACCCCAGCATCATCAAGACCATATTTGCTATCTAGGGTGTCCCAGAGTTCTTTGGCACTCTTGGCTGTGTAATAGATATCATACAGCCTCTCAGAAAGAGCACCTAGGATTCTATGGGTACAATGATAATCTATCTCATCAGGTGTCCTAGAGGGTGTGCCAGTGGAGGCAGAATGTGTTGGAAGAGGTAGTTGGGTTGGACCCATTATCAACTTCGGTAGTACTTTCACCTATGGCTGAGATTAACCCTAATGTGGTGAGCAAGAACCGCATTTGGTTCTGCCACCTCCTAAAGTTATGGCCATCAAATTTTTCAGGTTTGGCACTAAGGTGGTCATTAGTGTTTGAGGCCATAGGATCAGGGTTACAGAATAGAGACAGAAACCTGATTGAAGGCAAAAAAATCTATGTCAAAAGATTGCACTAATATTTATATTGAACTTTGGATGTCTAATTGATATATCCAAAAAAAACTAATAGCCAGATCAGCTCTAGATCGGTGGTGGAGCACTAGGCTCACTTAAGTACCAGCCTTTCTTAGGCACGTATGCCTTTTTGACAAGCTTTTCTTAGACACTATTAGTTAGTGGATATAATTACTAGAAATCACACAAATTCAATATTTAAAATAACCTAAATGTAAATTTAAACGGATTAACTAATTTTTGAATTTTTTTTTTGTTTGACCTTTCCGAATTAGTAACAATTGATTACTAAATTTAATTCTAGCAAACAATTATTGTAATTAAAATCTAATTTATCAATTCAATGAATTATATATATTAGAATTGATTTATTTACTTATTAGAATAATTAATTACTAATTTTGTAGCAAATCAATTATTGTAATTAAGATGTCAATTCAATGAATTAAAAGATTTATTTCTTTATTAGAATAATTAATTGAGATCTAATAAGTCAATTCAATGAATTATTATTATGTATCAACCAATTTCCGAATTTTCTGTTTGAATAGGATCTGGAAATTACTCCTTGAGGAGTCCAAATGGAGGTATAATAAACCTCTTGGAGGTTAACCAAATTATTACCTCTTTAGAATAATTTATTATTAATGATGTGCTAGCAAAAACAATTATTGCAATTAAAATCTAATATGCCACAATTATAATAAAGAATTTTATATATTACTAACAAAAAATAAAACAAATACTTCTTTGGATTGTTAGCAATATATCATATAAATAAACAATAAATCTATTAATTCAATTAATGGAAAATCTTAAAGGGAATAATATACATGCATATTATTCGGCATCCAAATAATTCTATTTTAATGCAAAATAAATCTATTCTAGCACAAAATAAATCTATGCATTTAATAAATTTATATTATAGAAATTCAAATCCTACAAATCTACTAATATTAAATTAAAAATAAAAGTAGAAGAAAGTAGCCTGATTGAAGGCAGGTCGAAGCGCGTAGACGCTGTCCCAAAGAAGTATTTGCCCCCACGTACGGGTCACCCGGCAATCTTTCTCGGAGATACGACGACCCTACAACTTCTTCTTCGGCACGTCTCGGAAGAAGTCAAAGCGAACCCGATCGGACTTGCAGATCCAGCAAAGAACGGAATGAAAAGAACTAAATAAACTGAATAAAAATGTAAAAATAAAATTTGGAAGTGGCTAAGAGGGAGAAGAATTTTTCCAGAATTTTTTCACTATTTTTCTGAAATTTTTCGTACTTGAATAGGATGAAATAGGAGGGTTTATATAGGGATTTATAACAGGGGCAATATGGTCTTTTCGGCGGACACGTCCGCGTCCGCGTCCGCGCTCTTCGCGCGAACGTGGGCAACGTGTGCCAGTTGGCGCCCGCTGGCGTGTTCCCATTTAAACCAAAAACGCCCGTTGGGTGTTTCCAATTCAAACGGGCACGCCCGTTTTATTTCTCAAACGCGCACGCGGCCCGAGACCGGCCGCGTGCGCATTTAAATCCTTCTTTAAAAGCCCGGTTGTTTCCAAAACCAAACGCGCACGCGGACCGAGACTCGGCCGCATGCGCATTTAATTTTTCCTACACTTTCGCCATCTAGGATGCAACATTCTACCACTTATATCCACTATAAGCCTTGCCTCGTTTGAAATTCGCCATTAACGTTAAGGCTATGCTATCTTAAGGTGTTGCTAATTGGAAGAATTTTATCAATGTTCATGAATGGTAAATCATATATTGAACTGCCAAAATAAAAAAATTGGGGTACTATCATGGTATCAGCTAATATCACAGGTTGGAGATAAGTGGACTTGAACCTTGCCCTCCCGCTCTCCTGAACATGGTCTTATAACTTTCATCATACTGTGCTCTCAAAAGAGCAACTCTTCTCAAAACCTGAAAATGTGCTGAGTTGGAATCCCATTCTAAGAATTCTTGTGGTTCCGTGCCTGACTTTGTTTTCCAAAAAATCCATGCAGCAGAAGATTCTAAATTTGAGTCTTTCTATACCACAAATAATAAGTATCCTCTAAACGAAGGCATTCATGCTTGAATGGTAGCTCAGGATCAGGCTCATGAAAACCTTATATTCCCTAAGGAGTTTTGATCCTGTGGAAACACTCTTTCATGGATCTTTATCTTTAGTTGGTCGTGACCAAGAAACCAATGGTTTTGCTTGGTGGGTTTGGAATGGTAAACTTATCAATTTGTCTTGCAAACTACTTGGAGCTCACGTAGCCTATGGTGGCTCTTGTCAGATTAATCGTATTCTAGGCTAGAGCAATAAACCTATTTGAAGTGGCTCATTTTGTACTAGAAAAATGCATGTATGAATAAGGATTTATTTTACTTCTGCACCTATGCCCTAGTTGCTATAGGTTGGGGGGTAGGTCCTAGGAGGGGGTGAGTTACAGACACCTTTGTATATTTTGTATTTGGAGTACTTCACTTAATTTTTTCTAGAGTCTTAGGTTTTGATGGTATTTATCATGCACTTGTTGGACCTAGGACTCTTGAAGAATCTTTTTTATTTTTCAGTTATGTATTATGTATGGAAAGATAGAAATAAAATAACTGCAATTTTGGGTGTTTACTGTGGGTTTATGCGGATGAAGTGGTTAGGTTGAATGGGTTTCAATTAAGGTCCATCGTATCGCCCCGTACCGTCGGGTACAAGGCATACCATACTATACCCGAAAAAAACTGATACGAAACACACTTTCAAGTCGGTACAAGCCCTATATCGAGACATACTAAGGCGTGTACCAATCCATATTGAGGTATATTGAGATGAAAATTACAAAAATAGTTAGAGAGCTATTTCGTTACAGAGATGTACCATATCGGACCGAACTAATAAGGTATCGATATGGTACCCGATATCGAGATTGTGGACTTTAGTTTCAATTATTAATATTTATATTAATTATCTGGAATAGTATTATTATCATTATTGTTATTTTTATTGTGCTTCAAATATTTTATTCATTTTTACATTGTTAAAAAAATCTAAACGCATATGTGACACATTAGGTGCTCTTGCTAGGAGTATGCCTAGATATGATTTATAATATGCTAATGTGGGAAATATGTTCATAACAAAAATTTTATAGCATCTCTAAGGCCATTATGAAAACAGACTTTTATTAGTGATAATAATGACAATAACGTACCTAACTCATCTAACTCATGTAAAGAAGTCACATTTACTGCAACATAATATCAGCTTGACTTCATGCCCAAGCCCCCATCCCACCCAAAAAAATTGTGGTATGGGGAGTTAGCATGAAACCTTTTTAATAGGACAATCGACAATACAAGAATGGATAGCAACAAATGTTTGCTTAACAAGTATAGAGGTTCTTTCTAAAGATCAGTTGAATCAACAAGGATGCTAGTACCTGCTACCTCAGTGGTGGATGATCTAGTTATGTTTCTTCTTCTTTTTAGTAATATTTTGGAGTTTATAAATGATCCATGAGATAGAAAACTGTAATTTGGATATTTAGGAATTGATTCAAAACTTTTGCACATTTCCGAGATGGATTACCCATCAAATCAAGTTTCCTAAACAGAGGATAAATATGAGGGTTGGCCTATGAAACTTCAGTTAATAATATAGACAGTTTTACTCACAAAGTGAGAAAGGATATTAAGATATTTGTTTATGGCATATGGTTGACTTTCATTTTTCTTTTCTTATTGTGTGCTATGTTGAGTTTTTGCTTTCACAATGCAACCTAAGACAAAAAATATCTGAAAGCCTGTAATTGATGAAAGGTAAAACAACCTACCTGTAGGGGAAGTGGGCCATCTTCACATTTTTGTAGGGATAGGAATAGAGTTGTCATTCAAGTAAGAAATTTTAGTGATGACGTTGATGACGTACAAATCTACATAAAATATCATGGTCTATCCATTTCAAGAACATGAGAAGGTGGTGGAAGAATGAGCAGAGTGAGGCAAAGAAAAAACTAATGAAGCATTTCTCAGAATTGATTGGCAATGTCAACTAGTTATCTTCTTGTTCCTATAGTTGTTTGAAAAAATTCCAGAGAAAAATATGTGCCTGCTGTTTCTTAAATCTGGTGAGAGAATACAATAAAGTGCCATGTCATAATTTGTACATATATGATCTTCAATGATCTGTAAATCCATACTTCAGTCTATGTCCTTCTACAGTTGCAGAGTTATTAGTGTTTTTCTCTCCATAATTAGTGTAAGCGAGCTTCATAAGCTGTTTTCATATCTAAATTTATGCAAAACTAATGTGATTGTCCTTTGTCCATTGCCTTTTTTTTGGGAAACTCAGAGGGGCTAGTCCCCAGTCCTCACCTTTCTTACCTTGTTCCTATAACACTCTATCCCAACCCATCCCACCCCTTGAGGGTGAGTCCAATTGGAATTGAACCCTCGACCTGTTGCTCAAGTGTCAAGAGATGGTACCATCTGAACTAAAGCTTAGTGGTCTGTCTATTACCTCTTAAAGCACAACCATTGATACTTCAAGTTGGCATGCATGCGGTGTGCATAATTTACCTAGGTATATATGAAGTATAATGGGGCAGTGGAATGAGCTCACATATGGAAACAATTTATATATGTTGATTGGAAGAAAAGAGTTGGAGGAGATATTGCAAAAGCCATAAAATATTAGGTTAGGGAGTTTGGAGGAAATGTCATTGTTTAATGCATGTAATAGTAGACTGTTATCTAAGTTGCTGGGGTTATAGATAACTTTTTCTTCAGCCAATGAGAAGAAAAGATGAGTGGTCCTTAGATTTGTGAAAGGAGAAAGCTCTCAAATCTGTTTACACCAATCTACAAACATTTGGAATCAAATAATCAATCATTACCTATAAGACTGGAACTTCTATTTATCGACAGAGGTGTCTGATGAAGATGTGACCAACAAAAATTATCAACTCAATGGATATGGACCTTAAAGAAAGAAATTACTTATCTTCTCAGAAAACCTCAACTTTGTGGACATTTGTAACTAGTTTTGAGATGATTAAAATTCTAGAATAGACTTTCTCGTTTGGATAAATTGATAAGAAGTCATGGTGGTACTTTTTATGGTTTTATCACATTAAATATAAAGAATAATAAGGAATTCTTTTTTATGACATTGTTGGTGATAGACTTTGATAGGGAAAAATTGAAGAAACATGGAAACCATCCTAAGGATGACAATATAGAATTCTACTGGCATTATCTGGAAGAATTATGTGATATAACGTGAAAGCTTGTGTCCTTAGTGCATGTTTTATGGTCAAATATGCGACTTGTGAAATCTCCTTATTTGTTGAAAGTAGCAATATTTCTAGGTGGCTAATAGGAAGGATTGCCCAACTTACACAATCTTATTGTTACCGCCCTGTCACCACAGGAACTAATTTAATAATTCTATGTATAATACCAGGACTTCTAATGAAGGTGACTTTAGTTGTGTGATGATATCGAAATGTTCCTTTGCCTTCATATAAATAAACTTCAAATGTTTGGTGTTTGAATGTGCCAAGTAGAACTTGTATAATCTTATTGCTCCTCCATTGTTTATTTTGATAACTTAACTCATTGTAGGATTTTCAAATT
Organism: Phoenix dactylifera; assembly: GCF_009389715.1. Taxonomy (NCBI): domain Eukaryota; kingdom Viridiplantae; phylum Streptophyta; class Magnoliopsida; order Arecales; family Arecaceae; genus Phoenix; species Phoenix dactylifera. The sequence continues at coordinate 13,146,656 of NC_052407.1, forward strand.
TCTTCTCACCTGGCACTTCTCTTGTCACCTTTTGAGTCATCTGTTAGCACCATGGCCATGAAACCACATGGATATCCTGATACGCGCTGCCTTGCGCTCATCTTGTTTACAACCCTACTCTGCCAATTCTTGTGTTAAAAGGATGAAATAATATAGGAAAACTGATGCATCTGAGGTGATATAGTAGATGAATATTCAACTGGGTAGAGGTCCAAGGGGTGAAAGGTGACAAAGTGTAGGGAGGTGAGGATGACATTATGATAGAAATAGATTGCAAATGATAGGAATATTGAATGGACAAAACAGTGGCAGGGAAAGCATAACTGGTTAAGAGATGCAACAGGACTTGAAAAGGAATGTAGATGTGGTGGGACATGAGGCTGAGGAGAAAGAGGTTGAATAGGTGATCATATGGAGGAGGAAAGTGGTTGACCCAGGTGAGTTACATACACAAATTGTGGACTGGGTTCTTCAAGGCGATACATGTAAAGCAAAGAAACCCCGGAACTTTCTGTCCATTAAAGCCCAAGTTTCTAGACAAGTTGAAACGCTGAGGTCATGACAATAACCATCAATCTCAATTTAAAGTTTTAAACTATTTAGACTTGGTTCTATGGATCCTTCTTCATTAGTCTTTCCTATCAAGGACCACACCTGGTGTCATTACAAGCTTCTCCAAATCTTCTCTCACTATTTTCATCCAAATCCAGTTGTCAATTTTGTTGATAAGACTTTGACTCCAAACAATTTGGGTTTTAACTATATTGGGCTCTGTCCAGTGTCAGTGCAAGCTTTTCCATGTTCTTTCTCATAGTTGTCATTGAAATCTAGATACACGAATTTTGTATTGGGATTTTAGATGTCTGCACAAGTTGTTAAGCATTGGGGAATAGTTACCTAAATCATAATCAACAATTAAATGCTCATGAAAGCAAATATTTTTTTCTGCCACTAATTACTAAAGATAAAGCTGCTGGATGAATGAAAAAGATTCTTTTCCGAAATGAAAGGGATTTGATTTCTGACTTTGATGCTTCATTCTGTAAATGGACATATTTCATTTGTTATCTTGAACTTAAAGCTGGAAGATGGTAAAAAAAAACAAGCTTTCATGTGGCCCTAGTATTTCTTGCATGGTATATCTCTATATTCTCCTCAAATTTGTTGTGTTGCTCTTTTATTTGGGTTATGCCCGTCCTTGTGCAACATCCTACATGGATGCTATATCAAGGGGGAATTTTGGTACTCTTGGCCCAGTTTATTTTTGATTTTGCATATTCCCAATTCAATTTTTTATTTTATTTTTCTTTGGTTAGTTCCAAATTTTTTAAATGGTTTTGTCCCTGGCCCCATCAGATACATTCGAGTTGTATGTGTATTCAACACTTAGCAAATAAGTTCATTCCGTATCAAAAATATGTATTTTCGTTTTTTTTATAGTGCATGCACATTTTTTTAATATTGGATTCACATATTTGTTGAGTGATGAATGTGTGCGTAGCTGTCCAATGGGGTCTGAGGCAGAAGTGTGAAAATTTAGAAACTGGGCCATTCCTGCCAAGGAAAAATGCCTGAATTGCACAAAAGAAAGTAACATGAGTTGAAAGAGCAAGATCTTACAAGGTCATCAGAACTCCATTTCCAACCATGCGTTTCCAAACACTGGTAATATTTCATGTGCAGGTGAGTTTTTGACAACAGAGGAAGCAAGAAATCGTCAACGGATTTATGATGAGCTTGCATCCAGTGGAAGGTTTTCCCCTGCACTTCTGGTTGTGAGGGAGCATCTACCTTCGGGCAAAGCATGCCTGAGGGTGAATATTGATGCATCAAAAGTTGGAAATGTGGCTCGCTTCATCAATCACTCATGTGATGGTGGTAATCTGGCAGTTATCCTGGTAAGAAGCCCCGGCTCGTTGCTCCCAAGACTTTGTTTCTTTTCTGCCATGGATATACAGGAAGATGAAGAGCTGACCTTCAGCTATGGAAGTGCCAAGCTCAGGCAATACGGCCAGCATTGCTTCTGTGGAAGCTCTGTTTGCTATGGTATGTTGCCTTCAGAAGAAACTTGATGCTGCTTTCTGACTCCATAAGAGTATGAAGGACTCTAGTTCGAAAGTGCCATGGCCATTATTCATGGATTACTCACCTATCTCCTTTGCATATTTCTGACGGATGAGAATGTCAGGTATACTTGTTCCGTAGCACTGATGATTGACTAGCACAATGTTTCCATCTCCATTTTAATGTTATCCACCTTGATGCAGGAAAAGACTAGAGCCATAGGAGCGTAACAATATCAGTCAGTTTGGGACGTTGATTTGATGCTCAATCCAGTTCCATAATTGGTCATCAAAAGTGTCATTGGCATGTGGGTTGTCAAGTTTGGACGAACTTCTTATTCAAAGTTCTTTGTTGGGTATCTCCAGTATGTGATGTAGGACACTAGAGTCAAGCACTGTGTACAAGCAGTGACATGCATAAAAAAGGACAAGGTCTCTTATGATTTAAAAGTTCTTGATGCCTGCTGTCCGGAACTGAGAAATAGTGCAGATCTGAATTGGATGCCAATTATAGTGGAGAGAGGGAGTTTGTGTATTAGCCCTCGGATTTTGGTAGGTCTGAAAACGTAAGAGTTTCTAGGATTGAGAGGATGTCAAACTAGGTGAACTTAAGATTAAGACTGGTCTAATGAGATTAGAAGTGAAAAGGAAGCTTTTTTATATCAGATCAAGGTCAAGCATAGAATAAATCTGATCTAGCTAGTGATAAATTAGCAGCCAAGAAAAAAACAGCAGTAAGGAAATTGAGAATGATGAAACTGTAATGGATAAGATTTTGATAGCATGCGGTGCATCAACATAAAGAAGATGAATAGCGGCAGAAATATGTAAAGAAAAAGAGAGTAGCAGAAAGTGCAGGATGTAAGAAAAAATAAGCAGCAGCGGCAGCAATATGAGGCCTCCTCTTAAATCTCAATCTAGATTCCATGTACAATCTGTTTAGATACGTAGGGCGGTCGGTATGTAAAGCTAACTACTTTTCCTTCCTATTTTGGACTCGTAAACAATCGGACTGCGGCCTTATGTAATGACCTAGAGACAAGGGATTGGCCTTGGGTCGTTGTATCCATTGCCTTAGCCACCAACCATTCTCTTCAATCATCTCTAAATCATCATACTTGCTTTCATTCTCTTAACCTAGCCGTGTACTTACCATCATCAACTGTGTAGCCTTAGCCAAGCATTTGAAAGTCGACATCTCGTCCAAGGCACATGCTCTGACCAATATTCTAGCAGCTACACTTGTGCTGCACGATCAACCAATAATTCTTACAGGACACCACACTCTACAATGCCCATGAGACTTGCCTGTTACGGATAGGCCAAACCCATTCTTGGATTTATCGGTGCTCAACCATAGGGATTAAGCAAGCACAGGATAGCCTGGACAAGTTCCTAAGGTGAAACTTTGCGGACATCCTTGCTGTGCAATGTGGTTAACTCGTCCAATCAATATTACAACAGACATGCCTAAGCAAAAAAAAGAAAAATATTACACCAGACATCTCTGCACAAGACCATCCGGGAATGGCACCGCCTTGCTCCAGAATTGTGCCATGCTAGGTCTGTCCTACATGCCCGGGGGAGCCAAGAGCATACCCCAAGCACCATGTCCCTCCTCAATTTGTATGGACTCCTCATGTGTCCGCATACGTCCTGGTAGTTCGCTGCCATGCCAACATTATGCCACAACCATGCTCTGTAGAAGTTAACCATTCCCTCCTTAATACCCTAACTAGGCATCCACCCAATCCCCACCACCATGGTGATTCCAAATTATCAAGGAGCTCTACAAGTTTTGGCACACATCAAGCCCTCCATTGCGCCCTGCCAAGCGCATGCCAGCACCCCCATCTGCAACCGCGGCTACGGCATATTGAGAGCCGTAGTATAATTTCAATGATATGGAATGTATGGTTCAGATATCATACCAGTTCCGGAAGTCTGATGTCTTAGCCATCTTTGTGGATGGCTGCTGCCAAGATGAAACAAGACCTTATAAGTTTATCCTGTGAAAGGTTAGGAGGTTAAAGATATTTTTGAAGGAACAAATTTTTTTTGGAAATTTGAATAACGACCAACGTGCGGACAGCGAGATATATGGTCTAAGCATTTGATCTAGTATTTAGAATTGCTATGTTCTTCTCGATACAGTATTTTTTTTCCTTCTACAAAGAGAGAAGTCACATTGCCTTTGAAAAATTGTTTCTTGGACTACTAACTTGAGAAAATGTATTAGAGAAGAAGGTAAAGTTATCACTATTACCTCTCGTTATGAGGATGAATGATCCTTTTGTCCGGGAGCTGATCCTAATTCTGATTCACCTGATGGAAAAGTACGAGTATTTTCTGCCACCTCCTCTTCCTTTGTTGGCATTGGTCATGTGATTTTTATCTGTGGAGAGCAGGGCAATGGAATTAATATTCCAACTCGCAAACTCCACTCTCGCTGAACGATTGATATACAAGCTCATGATCCCTTCAACATTCCCTTCTTTTCATGTCTCCTCTCCTTTCCCCCGCCTCGTTTGCCCATGATGCCATTTTTCTCCAGATTAATTCCCAACTTCATATTTCTTGATCTATCTTTTAACCCTCTATACGATGTACCTTCTTCGTCCTCTAATCTATCACCATGGTTGCAGTGGACTGTTTGATGAAATGGATCACTACAGGAAAACTAGCTTTTTGCGGCTTTGTTTTGCTCGAAAATTTTTTTAGCATGCCTAAACTTCGCGAAACTTTCTAAAAGCTTCAAAAATTAAAAATGTTGTTAAACATTGTAAGACTCAAATTACCTCGTTTGTGGGCTAGCTGGAAAAGTTAACTGGCGACACTTATTAGCATTGCTTATTTTTGACATTTTCGACACTTATTCAGAAGCATTGGGAAGATTCTTCAATATTGGACGATGCTTCTAAGTATCGTTGAGTGAAAAGTCTACGCCCATTTTTCTCCATCCCCTTTCTCCTATCTCGCATTGCCTCTCTCCCTTGCATCGACTCTCCTCGAACCTCCAACCTCATGCCTCCATCGACGAGCTCTCTCGCAGAGACTCTCTCTCACAGTGCCATCCTGCTCGTTCTCTCTCACCTGATCCAGGTGGCAATGGCGGCATCTTCTCAGCCACTCAATTAGCTAGGGGCTTTTATCCGCTCCTCCGCCATATGCTTAGGGTTCTGGGGATCTTCATCTTCGGTTGGCTGCAACTTGGATCTCTTAAGGTTTGGATGACCAATCTCACCTCCTTTTTTTTCTTATAATCCACATATTGTGTTTATTTATTTTAGTTCTCCCTAATTTTTTTTACATATGTAGTCGGAGGAAATTCATCACACGATAGTTGTCATGCTGCAGTATTGTCCAGAGCTCGTCTGATTTCGATATTTAGGATCCACTCAGTTATATTTTGTGGTATGTATTGAGAATGGATTTGTTCATTTATTTATAGTTTCATATATTTTTTTTTATATGCAACTTTTTTCTTAAATGCAGGATACAACTATTTCTCTTTTTGTTGAAAGTGCGAGCGAGACATCATCATTTGAAAAACTGGTAGTGTTGAAGCCCAAGTCTTTACCAAATTAATGGGATCAAAATGATATGGTTGAGTGCAGGATTACAGGGTTAGAGTTACCCATACTTAGTTGTCTGTAGTGAATATTTATATCAAGAATATGTTTGGATAGAGTAGTACCATTGTAGAGGTTCGTAGGCTAGAGATATAGATGGAGAATATAAGGTAAAGTAATGAGACAAAGGTGCAGAACTCGAAGCAAACCTATGAGATAGATACTCATACCATTAGGGCTCAGTTTGACTAGGTCACAGTCTTAGTGCAGAGGTTTGTCCTACCTTAAGTAAATAAGTACTTCTATTTATATCTTTTGTATAAGTATCATGCATATTTTCATATATAGTTAATGATTTATAATAGATTGTGATTTTTCTATTCTCAATTTTTAAAGTTTTCTATATTTTTATTATAGGTTTCCAATGGATTCAGCAGTCGTAGAGATGCTGATCATGATGACGATGCTACCAAAGCTTGACTTTTTTTTTTGAGTTTTAGATATTATATACATATTTATGCTTTTCGATTTTTTGGAGTTATAGTGGATAATTTTGTTTGATATTGTACATATTGGCCATTTTGATATATGATATTTGTTATATAGGTTTTGTTATACATGTTTTATTATGTAGGTTATGATCATTTATGTATAGATTTTGTTCAGATTATATATACTATAATTTTTAGAATATATATATATATATATATATATATATATATATATATATATATATATATATATATATATATATATATATATATATATATATATATATATAAAACTTGGCGACGCATCTACGATGCTTTTCATTGTGTTAGTGTGAAATTTTGTGATGCAAATTTTAGAATAGTGCTTTCCCGCAGTTGATGTAATAGTCTACCTGAGATAGTGGTTTAAGTATAATTCCTTCCGTATTTGAAGCTCATAAATCAAAGTCTACTAAAAATTTAAACAGTCCATATATTTATATGGATGCCAATACGTACAGACATGTATCCGAATTTTTGCTGAACACAAAATGGCTAACCATGCAGATCTACTCATTTGAAAAGAGAATCTACTTTTGTAAAACATGATAAAGAAATGTTCTTTATATCCTTTTAATTTTAATTAGGGAAGTGCAAACCTGACGCTCCAAGAAGCAATATAGGTAAGTATCGTTAATTAATTGCAGTTGCTCGTGCGAATCAGCGTCGCACTTCGAGGGTCCCACTTAAACATAGGTTCCGAAACTTAATTAAATCAAAATTTGAGGTTGTGGCAGCAAATGGCATTCGGCTTCGCGAAAACGCAAGCAGCATCTTTCTGCTTGGTAGTTTAGTTTGCTGAAAATTAACCTCAGACAAAAGAACATGGCGCACGCTTATTATATCATAACAGTACTTTTGGTTTTGAAAAAACTTTTACTCTTAATTAGGGTGCGTCCAATATACTCTTTTTTGCTAGAACTGCAGCTCAAGCTTATTTTGGATGAAAGACACTGCTGGCAAAAGCGGCCGGATTGCGACTGTCCTCCTCTTCCTCCTCCTCATGCGAGAGCTGCAGTGGCTCGAAACCTCTTGAAGCCGGCTCGGTATCGCCGAGGTCTAAGCCGGAGGCGAAGCTGCTCAGATCCGCCATATTATGGCAAGTCGAGGAGTTGCTGGAGTAGGCTGGCTGCAGCACTGCGATGTGCTGCAGCTGCTGCGTTCCCTGATGAAGGGCACCGGCAATCGCCAATCGGCTATTTATTAGCTGTGACTGCACGATCGATATCTCGGCTTGCAGCGCTGCCACCTTAAATAATCAAGAGAGGAAGAGAATGAGAAGAAAGAAGGACTTGAGTTGGTTGTTGTCGAATATGTGCAATTTATATCATAATCAACGGTCTCTGAAGCAAAGAGAATATAGAGAAGGTTGTCGGAATTAATAATAATTGTTTCATCGATATATCGATCGACTTCATGCATCCATGCATGCGCCGATATATTTAGTATTTAGTCAGAGAACCTGATGCTGGAGGGCAAGAATGGTGGAGACGCATCCATAGACGGGGTCGGCGAGCCTGGCCTGCGCCTCGTAGCAGATGGTGAGCACCGCGTCCCCCCGCCGCCCCGCCGGCACGTGCGCCAGCAGCTTGGACACGTTGCTCGCTCCGAACACCTTGTGCACCGCCGCGAACCGCGCCGCCCCCTGCTCCGTCCCGAAGTGCGGCGCGAACAAACACCCGCTCACGCACTTGCGGCGCAGGAACTTGCACGCCCCGCACGGCGCCGACTGGCCTGCCGAGGCAGCACGCTTCCCTGCGTCCCCCCTCGGCCCCCCACCCCCGCCGGCGCCGGCGCCGGCGCCGCCTCCTCCTCCTTTCGAGTCCATCATGGTGGTTGGGCATTAATTCGATCGGGCTCTGATAAAGGAAGCAGGGGGCACGTTGGGCTCGTGACGGAGGATCGAGGGAAAAGGGGAAAAGGCTCGGCGATGATGGATGTAGGTGGGGACGACGATATATAGGGTGGGGCGGGATGCGATGGATCCTGGACGACGATGGATGAGTTGTGCTCAGCTGTGTGGAGCAGCACAGCATCCAGCCTCCTGTGCTGTGGTGTCCGGTAACAGTTGGTCGATCGTAGTAGAGTGGGGGCCCGCACCGTACGTGTAGAGCAAGCAGTTGTTCTGAGAGGTGTTTGGTGTCGGTGAGGTGGGTTGGGTTGGGAAGGAGGAGCGCACGCAATATTTGTGCTGCCCGGCCCCATCCCCATCCCGTGTTGGTCTCCGTGGGTGGAGCTGCCGGGGCTCACACCATGAGGGAGGGTCTTGCCACTTGGCATGTCATGCACGCCGAGAGGATGAGATTTTGTCTCCCTCGCCGGCCTTAGAGTGGAATAAAAGAAAAAAAATAAGAAAAGAAAAAAACACGCAGCGAGGGGTTAGATAAGAGAGACATTAATTAATTGATCCACCACTGGAACCAGGTTTTGCATTGCTACCAGGTGGTTTGATGAATTATTCAGATACAATTTTAGATATGCAAATAATTTGTTATATTCATAATCATGCTCGAATTGGACGGATGCTTGATGCTTGATCCATAATTTTTAAATTATCCTTTCATACAAGCATCCAAGGTAATTGGATAAATATGTATAAATCATTTTCAAAAGTTTCAATTTCAAATATTTCGAATATTAAACGATGTAACACTGAATCATAATGCAATATATATAGCATTTACGATAAAATTACCAGAGATAAAGGCACTTACAGGTTTTGATATGTAGGATCCAAATATATATTTCGCCGATGGAAGCATTATTCATCTGAAATATTCTACCCAACAGAAGGACCTAAAATAATTTTAATGAATTATTAGACTTTCGTCGGATATCATACATTATGTAAGGTCCAGCGTGTTGCAAGATCTTTTTAGGGCTCCACTATCTAGGATCCATCTGAAACAGAGATGGTGACCCTAGATCTGCGAGCCGGTGATTTTGCCTCTTGAGGGTAAGGTTCAGATCCAGCTATACACCACCACAGCTTAGCCTAATATTCAGGATCTCAATCATCGATCCCCAGATCTAAATATTTATCTAAAGATCTAATGCTAGAATAGGTATTTCGTAGTAAGGGAGAAATTTGTGATTACCTAGATGTGGGCGTTGATCTCAATCATGCCTCTCCGAGATCAAAACACTACAAGAATTCAAGTTTTGATCGACGAAAAACTTGACCGTAACATGTTTTTCTTTCATTACTAAACATTACAGTGCCATCTTAAATACCCAGTACATCCATGTTCAACAAGTCTTCAAAAAGTTCTTTTTTGCCCTAAGCAATGAACCATTGCAAAAAGAAGATAGCTTTTTAGCCACACCAGGCAATCCCACTGTTCCATCAGCCACCACCTAATTAATTATCACACAGAAACTGAAACCACATCACCCTAGCACCAAAAGAAGTGCAAGACCCAGGGCGAAGAAGCTCAAAATCTTGGACCTTGAGGAAACAAACGTACACCCCAGGATGTGCTGTTTTTGAACTCCCTCACGGCTGCTGAGACAAAGTCGCTTGGCAAAAAGTGTGGTCTACTTTTTTAAGGTTTAGAAGATCAAATTTTGGGGTGGTTCTATATACACCCCCTATTGCTCAGGACACCCCCCAAAAATTAAAAAAAAATTAAATACTCTCTACACCCCCCCATTTGCTAAGGACACCCCTAAAAAATTAAAAATTCCTAAATTACCCCCCATCCTCCCCACCCCCTCACCTAAATTGCTCTCTACATCCCCCAAACCCCCCACCCCGCTCTTCCCCTCCAAAACACCCGCCGGCTTCTCCCTTCCGCCCAAAAAACCTCGCCTCAAGCACCTCGCCGGCGGCCAAACCCCCTCCGTCTCCCTTTGAACTGTTCCGCCCAAAGCACCTCGCCAACGCCCAAAACCCCCCCGTTCCCCCTTCTCCCTCTCGTCGCCGGCATTCTCCCGATCTCCGACCACCTCGCCGGCTTCTCCCGGAACCACCTCCCCGGCCATCTCCCGAGCAACGAGCACCTCGCCGGCGCCTCCACGACCACCTCGAGGTAGCTCCCCCCCCCCCCCCCCCCCGCCTCCCCAAATCGTTCGGCACTGGTTCTTTGAACCAGTGCCTTCGGTTCGGCCCCATGGGGCCGACCCGCTGCAATTGGGTCGGCCCCATGGGGCCGACCAAAATACATTGGTTCGGCCCCATGGGGCCGACCCAATGTATCTTGGTCCCCATGGGGCCGAATCCAAATTTTTTTTTTTTTTCTGTTGCTAGACTAAGGATTATTTTTATTCCCAAATTTTAGCCTAGATCACGTCCTTAGGGTGAATTGGATACCCAACATCAAGGACAAGTTTTTCATTACTAGATTAGATAGTAATTTGAGAAGTAGGGATAATTTAGAATCATTATCATATAGCATTAACATGGTGCATCCAAATATGATGATCTTGTTACCTTCATCGATGTCATTCTTGATCTTGGAATGATTATCTCATATCAAATGCTCTATCAAATAATAAAACCACAACATTAGTTAACGAACAAAAACTAAAAACAAAAACTAAGAACTGCTGCATAGTTTTAGGTAAAGTCTATTATTGAGTTATGTCTTGAGTTTACGAGTCGTATACTTTTGAATTATCATTTATGTATGCAATTGAAGTAACATTGAATTATTTATCACAAAACCCAATCATGTAGATTCCAAGAAGTAACTTGTTTCTTTTTTGGCTTGTTTTATCATTTATCATTTATGTATGCAATTGAATTATTTTCTTTGATATAGCCTAACATTGAATTTCTATATTTTCAGACATGGATCCCGGTCCCTCCAGAGTTAGACCTACGGCGTCAGCTAGGAGACGTCGTGCTAGGATTGCTTCTCCCGAGCCTGCTCATATGCCATCGCCCTCTCCTGAGTCAGAGCATGATGATATGCCCGCTAGGGGCGAAGACGATGAGTCCGTTGGACCATGTCCAGGAGGTCCAGAGGATGAGTCCGTCCTGATCAGTTTCAGGACGCATATAGCAGCTTCCATCTGGAGGCAACAGGTATTGTTTATTTGTTATAGCATTATATTTTGTTTATTGATGTTTTATAAAGTAGTAGTAATTATACATTTATATTACAGGAACGGGCTCCACTAAAGTGCATGAACCATACTGCCAAGGTTGGTGAATGGAAGTGGTGGTCTTCAAACCAACCAAATACCAGGTTTAAAGCACTATTGAGGCAGTCGGGCCTCATAGAGTTAGTACAGTGCTCTTATCGATTCACCGATAAGATTCTGATTTCGGGCTTCGTAGAGAGATGGCAGCCCGAGACGAACACCTTCCATATACCATTTGGCGAGATCACTATCACGTTGGATGATGTATCCGCCATTTTAGGGATTCCTGTCGCAGGTGCCTCAGTAGCAGTTTCTCCTGAGAGGATGAGTGATCGGGATGCTGAGGAGCTACTTGTGGAGTTGTTGGGGGTGTCAGCTGGAGACGCGCGTCAGGAGGTACTGTCATCGCGCGGTCAGTCTGTGAGGATGGAGTGGCTGAGGACTCAGTTTCACTCTGTATCTGATAGAGACAGCCAGCAAAGGATAGAGTGTGCAGCACGAGCCTATTTGTTATTTTTGTTAGGCTGCACACTCTTTGCTGATAAGAGTGGGACCAGGGTGCCTATAGCGTATCTGTGTTTACTGCGGGATCTGGATAGGGTGAGCACATATGCCTGGGGTACAGCTGCCTTAGCATATTTGTATCGGCAGTTGGGGATTGCGTCGAGGTCATCAGTGAGACAGATCAGTGGTTATATGACGCTTCTGCAGGCATGGATTTATGAGCATTTTCCAGCACTCAGTCCTCACCCGTCGCTTGAGTATACTGATGCCAGTCCCCGCGTGCACCGCTGGATGCCCGGTACTCCATCCCGTACCACGATGGACCATTTAGTGGTTCTACGTGAGTCATTGGACCTTTTGAGCATCGATGAGGTACGTATCATATTACCATTTGCTTGTGTTTGTCAGTACTTTTAATATGCGATATAGTATAAAACTGAAATGGACCTTTTGTTTTGCAGGTTATTTGGGATCCCCATCATCGGCTTCGGGGAGATCGCCCATATGTTGATATCGCATTTTTTAGTGGCTCCATCAAGTGCCTTGATATCGTAGAACCCTATCATCCAGAAAGGGTTCTTAGACAGTTTGGTCGTATTCAGACCATCCCTCGAGCGCCACTAGCCCCTACGCGAGCCAACAGAGGTTCCACAGCAGGCTCGTACCGGATACATTACTCCTATATGGATCAGCTTTGGGAGCGGTGGGAGGACCACGTGCTGAGCCAGGCGAGCAGGAGCCACCCAGTTACCCGGCCATCAGACAGCGTACCGGGATACATGGAGTGGTATCTCCGTATCACGCACGTTGCAGTTCAGCCTCCTCATCTGCGCTCGAGTACTCATTCTGGAGCTAGGGGAGGTCATGATGATGCTGACATGCACCGGCGGCGTATTGCAGATGCACTCGGTATCAGTACCGACATTGTACGGATGGGTCCCTCAGAGGCTACGTCACTAGGTGCCGGGCACCTATTTCATGCTATTTGTCAGATGCATCAGTTACTTCTGGGTGATGAGCCTGGCCCGAGTATAGCACTCTCTCATTCGGATCCAGCACCCTCTCATTCGGACGTACAACAGTACACGCGTCGACGACGGCGTCATAGGGATTGATGATGGAGCCTTTATTTTGATTATGTAGCTTCGACTTTTTTTTTTTGTGTAATTTGAAACTGTTGATATTAATGAAAAATATATATTTTTGGTACATTTACGTGTAATCTTTGTAAAGCCTGGCCCGTTCTATTTTACACAAATATAACAGTGCACATAACAATCAATCTAACAATGCAAAGACAGATATTTTTTGATTTATATTGATGATGGAGTTTCACAGTACATGACTCTAAGAGCCCAAAAAAATTTACAACTTTCAAAAATTGTACATATATAAACAATCAATCTAACTCTACTGTCTCGCTAATTATAACATTAGGTGAGATGCTCTCTTTGAACTGTTGAATCCGGGCTTCATATGAATTTTCCCATCCGGTAGCACAAGGAAGATGATATTTTCGCCAGTTGGTCGCTACTGGCGGAACGGGATGTCCCGGCAACAAGAACACCTTCAAAATTAGAAATAAGAAAATATTAATAGCTACAAAATTATAAATAAGCAAAATTAAATAAGCAAAATTAAATATTCGCAAGTGTTGTGAACGTACTACCTCAACAAAATGATTTCCATTTACGAATCCGATAGCGATATCTTTGCGGGATAGAAGAGGTACTGGCACAGAACGGAGAGGTAGGAAGGTCAGACATTGTTGCAACGAGAGATGGTATAGGACAACATTATAGCAGGATGCTATAAGATGACCCATGTCCGGCATAGTCATCCATCTGTCATATGGTGGACAATCATCATAATATGATAATGCATGAGTGATCTCAGCAATCGTCCCTTCCACACCATATAATGTGCGATAGTGGTCCGAATGACATTGCAACTCTTGCAATAAATCCTTCCTAACACGCACCCAGTCATCTTCTCCAAATCCCAGTAAGTCAGCTATTGCCCTAAATCCGCAATTCCCATCAGCTTTTACATCCTTGATATGCTGGATGTATGGTCTCAAGGCAGAAGGAATAGCATCAATATAGATAATGGGCGTATGTGACTGGGCTCTAGTACGAAAAACCTGCAAATAATATCAAATGATAGAAAATATGTAACAATGGCAGAAATATCCAAATAGTTATCCGTCTCAGCACATCCCGTACTGGCACGGCACGGCACGTCCCGACATGTCCCGTATCGGCACATCTCGGCACGGCACGTCCCGACATGTCCCGTATCGGCACATCTCGGCACGGCACGTCCCGACATGTCCCGTATCGGCACATCACATACCGGCACGGTACGGACCGTCCCGTAGACGTTGTGATACCTATTGTAAGGAAATAAATATTTGGTACTTACCTTTTGCTTGGGCCGCCTCTTTTGAATCTGAGTAGATGGATTGCGGATGGTAACTTTCTCAACACCAGGTGAATAACTATTCTGTCCAGATAGAACCAACTCAAACGCAGACGGGTCACGTCGAGTAGACGTATCAACCTTCATTGAAGCGCGCCCACGTGAACCGGTCTTCCGTTTTGCAGGCTCTAAAAGAGGTGTACTATCTGGACTTGCAATCTCTCGTAACTTCTTGATCATCTGCAATTGAGAAGCCCCATCTAACTTCTTGAATCGTAGCGCAATCAAATCTAACTCTGCATCACAACTCAACTGAATTGGCTGCACGGGGGGGGGGGGGGGGGGGGGTAGGCACAATATCAAGTTTCCTTCAATGAGGATCTATGCAGTCGAGAGGAATGGGCCGACCTTCCACCCTGTACCGCGCAATCTGGTGAGCACATGGTATACCATGTGTGCGTCGAATAGCGCACCCACAATTTGAATCATCAAACCCAACTGAATTGGCTCGTTTCGATTGGGCGAGGACATGATTTAACGCACTTATAGATATGAAACCTCGTAACTCTTTGAATTCAGCTGGCTTGAAGTTGTGCTGCACTACCAATAAACTCTTCTCCAATGAGGCTTTAACGGAGCTGTGCTGCAACTCAATCAATCCATGTATTCTAGTCCAAGATGACTCGAAACTTTCTTGGCTTGATCCAAGCTGCTTTTTGAGCTTTGCATGTGCACTCTCGACCCTAGTAAACAAATGAAAGTTAGATATAACAATTGAGGCAAATTAAAATTAAATGAGTCTTTATTTGTGATACCTATTTGTCGTCACATTTCCGTAGTGCCTGCATGTATCCGTCCACGCCGCAACAAATCTTTCCTTGTATTTGCTCAGCCAAGTATCTGACACATACTGTAGTGCATCTGGATAGGTACCGAACTCTCTCTGCAGTGCACTCCAGCGATCATTATACTCGTCTTCCGTGGAGGACAGCACTAGTACATTCCAACTCATAATAAATTTATCCCATTTCTCCTTCAATTCGAAAAATTTTTTGCACTTGGCCAAAACATTCCTACTAATATGCCATCTACATAATAAATGTCTAGCAGTAGGAAATACTCTATGAATTGCATTCATCAAAGCCAAGTCTCTATCTGTAACAATCAACCCAGGCAAAACATCATCAGCTATGACACTGCGCAATCTCTCTAATGCCCAAGTATAGCTTTCTTCCCGCTCAGAATTTAAGTATACAAAAGCAATTGAAAATGTCATGTCAGTAGATGTCACCCCCACAATCTCTAAGAGCGGAAGACGATACCTATTCGTCTTGTACGTGCAATCCATTATCAACACACGGGAAAATGCACGGAACAAATCAATGCTGCCAGGGTGTGCCCAAAATAAGTCATGCACAACATCCGTATTAGTACAATTCCTATGCCACTCAATATATTTAGCCTCTGATAATTTACATAATAGATGTTGCATTTCAGACCTCCCGGCTTTCTCTACAACCTTAAACCGTTGACGTACATTGTAGATAGTCTTGATAGTCGTAACATTGAGGGCATCTCTTTCCTTCAATGTGGATAATATGTCCTTTGGACGAACCAAACTCTTCGACATATCCACTAACAATTCCGTCTCCTACTCAGATAATCTCCCTGCATATGAGTGCCCCTCCAGATTCTCTGCAGCGAGATGATTGTGCACTCCACATACGACCAGTAATATCCAATCATCCGCAGTATCCAATTTCTTTCCTCTTAATGCAAAAGGGCATCCACACTTCTTTGTCCCACAGGCAGTCTTTATTCGCTTTTCTTTTTTGGTTCGGTACGTCCCACCCCTCTCACAACCTAACGTAATTCTGGGTTTCTTAGAAATGGTACCTACATCGGATGATTTGATTACAACAACAAAACCATTTCGCCTCCCAGCTTCACGACACCAATTACACAAGTCCTCTCTACTCTTGAAGATCTATACATTAAACAATTTATGTAAGTACACAGTTGTAAAAATAGCTCGCTAAACTAATACAAAATTGCACAATACATTATAATACCTCGTAAGTTGTAAATTCGCTTGTGTAATCCAGTACAAATTCTGATCCAATTATACTCGATTCGGTTGTAGCATAGCCCTACATATAAAATAATTTATCCCATGTCCTCATCATTCTCTTCTCTTTTTTTTGTCAAAACATCAACTAATATTTATTTAATTGATTTATCACAGAATCACAAACTAATGCACTCTATCCATTGTGGAACATTTGAGCCTAAAATATTCTTCAAGATTGAAAATTATTTTCAGAATTTGCTAAATGACTTCTAATCAAAATACTAATCTTGCATTATAATTTGAAAAAATCTAATATTTCACATTCCAAGTAACCAAGGAGAAATTCTTAAATCTCATTTCTCAAATATACTTTCTTTCTATATAATAGTTGCCTGCATAATTGTCATACAGATTTTATCCTCGAAGAATATTAAAAAATATCTTTCCTTGTCCAAGCCTTAAACAACTTATGCATGAACCCTATCTTGCCATCAAAATAATTAACTTCAAACTAGAAGTATTATCCACAATACTCAGTATCAAGTTAAACTTTCAAAATCACATATATACTGATACGCACTGTACTTTAATATTCCATGGCTGGTACTCCACTTAATATTAGTCAAAATATACTTTAATCATAATCCAAAATACAAATTACTCCATCGAGGAATCTCCAAAATAATTTATTCTTATTTTGGCATAGCTTGTTAGCATTCTGATTCAAAACACCAAAATCCTTAGTCGTCTTAAGTCTTGAATTCTAATACCATACCCGCCATAATCATGCCTCTAGAATGATTTTGTATTAGCCTTAACTTCTTTCTTTTTGTTGCTCATTGTCATCTATCAAAATATTCATGTCAAGCAATTTTCGTGACTGACCGATGATGCAACCAATAAAATCTTTTCTTTCTTTCCAATTATACGGAATCTCACTAAATGAGACTTAACTACCCCTGCCCTTATTAAAATTTAAAATTTTTACTCATGGTTAACCTATTGCTCTGATACCACTAGAATGTCACGCCCCGGACTCGGATCCGTGACACGGCCGTGCTATTGCCGACTACCGCCCACAATAGCACGCAGCCTCATACCTGGGTAACAAGGTAGTCAAACCAACCAAATCTTTTCATATGAAAGCATTCTTAGTACAACATGCTGGTCAGTACCCAAATACAGAGCTTCTATGTAGTTTTTGTACACAAAAGTATACTTGCTTTACCCCAAAAGAAAGAAGCCCTGAAACCAAATTAACGTGTCTCTGGCAGCTATCAGTGATGAGGATCTGAAAGAAAAAGTAAATGAACGGATATGAGCTACACGGCTCAGTAAGTAATCATACATAATCTTACCGGATCGAACATAATGGTAACCATGTTTATGCAGGGTTTGAGAAGCTGACATGCGTATTATCTCCCAATTTATCATGGCAAAATATGTATGCTTGGAAAACAAAGCAGTATTTTCAGTCAAACAGAATTTTCATAAAACATAAGAATTCATGCGATTAGCATTATTTAAAGGAGATAGCGGTTATAGCAAAATACAACATTTCATAAAGACATATTCAAAAACCCGTTGTAAAACAATGTATGCTTTGGCCAGGCACGTTCATAAATGTCACGGCCCGCCTTCGCAGGGCACGTGACTATCGGGCATACATGAGGGGGAAACACGGGGCTCCCCTGCCAGATGTTGGCCGGTTCCGGGGCTTCACGCAAGCGTCCTTCACCCCTCACCGATTTTGCTTCTCCCCAAAACGCATCTGCAGGATTTGGAAACACCCGCCTCATATACCCAGGCTCTGAAATGAGCCTCATGATCATGCTTCAAATATCATTTTCATAAAGTATGCATATGAAACCGTGCCCCCGGCATGCCGTGGTCCATTCTCTCGGATGCTACTGCGAAGTCCATTCGGCCACTGGCGGGGCCAGCTAGTCATTCTCGGCCATTAGCAAGGCCAGCGAAGTTATTCTCGGCCACTAGCAAGGCCAGCGAAGTTGCATTCGATCAGTAGCATCTTTGAGCCCATTATAGTGCCTCTTGGCTAGATAGTATTTCATTATACCAACTTGCATGCATGATTAAAATATCAACATAATCATGGTGCATACATGGCCATAGGTAATGAGATCATGTTAGTTACTTATCCATCATAACATATCATGCATGAATAACACTTTAAAAACTTACAAACATAGTAACATGATCCACAATAAGATTAAAATAGATTACTTACTTTCTTCACAAATCATGTATTCAATTCAAATTGTATGAAAACACTGGTTCATCTTGTAAAACGTAATACAAGATCTACGATAAGATTAAGACAGATTACTTACTTCAATTCGCTTTCCAAATTTCTCAAGTCCAGGTGACAAATCCTTAATCACCTATAACAACATCATAGGGATTACATTATTTCCCATTTATTTATTATAAAATTTCTTAGTTCATCATATTATGAACTTACTTGCTTGGATCCCATCCAAGAATTTAGCCCA
The DNA here is from genome assembly GCF_009389715.1 of Phoenix dactylifera. NCBI lineage: Eukaryota > Viridiplantae > Streptophyta > Magnoliopsida > Arecales > Arecaceae > Phoenix > Phoenix dactylifera. The sequence continues at coordinate 13,165,418 of NC_052407.1, forward strand.
AGTCCAATTTGAAGCCTTTGGGGTTCGATTTAAAATCAGATTGGGTCCACATGGGTTGATTGGGTTTTTAATTAAAGGATTGGGCCTCATTTATAATTGGGTCCAACCTTTTCTAGCCAATTGGGTCCTCTGATTTGGTCAATGTGGCTCATTTGGGCCTGAGTCAAGGTTAGCCCAAGATCAATTCGACCTTCTGTCAGTTGAATTGGGCTTGAATTGGGCCTGATTCACAATCAATTAGGTCTGCTGAGACCAATTCAGCTTAATTGGGTTCGGACCCATTTCAATTTAACTTAAATTAGCTCGGATTTAACCCAATTTATAGTTTGGGCTCGTCCAGACTTAGCCCAATCTGATTGGGCTCGGGTTCAGGTTCAATTGGCTAAACCAATTTCATTTCATTTTTTTTTCCTTTTCTTCTCTTTTCCTTCTTTTTCTTTTCTTTTTCTTTTTTTTTTTCTTCTTTCTTCTCCTTTCTTTCTCTTTTCTTTTTCTTCTCCTTCCCGAAGCTTCTCCCGACGGCTCTCCCGAACCCTCTTTCCACTCTAACCTCCTCCCCTTCCCATCTCAAGGAAGAAGAGGCGGCGGCTTGGGAGAGGCCGAGCTTGGGGTCATGCCATGGCCGGCGGTGCCCTCGGCTGTCACCCGCGGCCGAACCCCGCGGCGCCCTCGGCCGCGCTCGCGGCCGACGCTCGACGTCCGCATCCTCGGCCGGCCTGCGGCCGAGGCTCGTGCCGGCGGCCCTCGCGGCCGAAGCCGGTGGCCACCGCACGCTACGTCGAATCGGTGAGTCCCCGTTCCCTCTTCTTCCTAGAGCTTCCTCTCCTCCTCTCTTTCCTTCCTTCTCTCCCGATCCCTCTTTTCTTTCCCCCTTTCTTCTCCTGCGAGGGGAGGCAGTGAGTTCGGGAGAGGTCGGCCAAAGCCGGCGGTGCCCTCGGCCGGCCTGCAGCCGACGCCCGTGCCGGCGGCATCCTCGGCTGGCCCGCGGCCGACGCCCGTGTCAGCGCCGTTCGCAGCCGAAGCCGGCCGCCGCCGCACGCGACGTCTCCCCGGTGAGTCCCCTCTTCCTCTTTTCTTATTTTTCTTCTTCTTTGCTTCTTTGTTTCTTTCTTTCTTTCTTTTCTTTGTTATCCTGAGCAGATTGGGAGGAAAAGCAAGGCTATGAACATCAGGAAGGAAGGGACGGAGAAATGGATGGATGTTACCTCACTGACCCAAGCAGCGGGTGTCGGTGATGGAGTAAGGTGAAGAGAGGCTCTGGCGACCACCGGAGGTCAGCTGCTATGGCGGGGATGTCGGCGTAGATGTCCAGCCGACGGGGTGCTGAGATCTGGCAGCGTCCGAATTTGGGAGGGAGCGTACCAGGAGGAAGGAAGGCGTTTGGGGGGTTCTAAGCGACGTGTCGAGAGGTTTTTAAGCGATTGTCACTGTATTAACACCTGGCAGCAACACCTCCCTTCTATTGACATCTGCCCCTCCCCTTAAGGACGAGGTGGCGGACTCCAAATGGCTGACTTCATTGGGCTGGCCCACTAGCCCAATTGGATACGGGCCGGTGAATGGACCGGTCCTCACATTCTTCCCCCCTTAAAAAAATTTCGTCCTCGAAATTTACTTAAAGCTCAAGCTTTAAAAGTATTCAATCATCAAGTCATCCTCGAGATCTCAGTTAGTCTCCCTCTTAAAGTGCTTGCTTATAAGATTTTGGCAAAATCATGGCATACCAAAACTTGACCCCTTTTCAAATAGGTAGATCGAAAATGTCATAGCTAGGAGCAAGAAACATTCCAGGTCTAAGCCCATCCAAGGCACCATTAATCCGTTAATACTAAATTTAAGATGCTCAAAATCTTCCAGAAATTGCCAACAATAGAAAAACTTACTAGTGAAATTATATAGCTATCTCCAGATTATTCAGAGAATCAACAACACTTTTCTCCATTAGAATCTAAGTCAAATCTTCTAATAATTCTCCTTATCAACACAACTTTATCAGTAGATCTTATCAAAAGAGTAAGGTCCATTACTTCGACATTTAGTTCTTTTAATAGGTGATCTAATTCAAACTTCTCTTTTTTTTTGTTGTTGCTTATACACGAAAATCAACATCTTAATTTTGAATAAGAATATCAAATTTCTTTATCAAACTATCAACTGCTCTCGATTAACCGATCTATCACAAGATTGGATCATAAACAACTCTAGTCCACTCTTGATTGAAATTCATCATGGTCTACTGATAACCTCAATTTCTTTTAATCAGATGGAGAGTTGATATTAATTAAAGAAATTCAAGCTTCACATTTAGAAGGACTCAGATCTGAGATCAAAATCGATGATCCATTAATTCTAGTCAAAAGATGCTAAGAATTTCTTAGCACGACATAAAACTGGAGAATCTAGGATAGCACCGTGCTATCCAAAATCAGAACATTCTCTTTTTATTTATCAAGAAAAAATCCTACTACACCAGAAAACAGATCAAAACTTTCCGAATTAAAGGAATCGCACTTCTAACCAACTTAGGTAAATAATTCAGACCACTATATTTTCGCTGCGCACTCTGATTCAAAACATCAAAATCCTTTGAATTCACTAATAACTTTTGATCAACATACTACTTGTCTACAAACAGAACTATTTAATACCTCATGGATATTTGCACTACAAATCTTTCCTCCATCTAGATCGAATTTTACTTAGCTAGAACTTCTTTTTACTTTTCCATGAGCGAGCAAAGAAAGGGTATCCCAACATGAGATCCCCTTAAACAAGTGACAAACGCTTTAAATGAATTTTACATTTCCAGCAACTTCAGCCATAAAAATGAGCCTTCTTTTCTAATAAGAGATGAACTCTCAAGTCATCTTAGAACATTTTAAGCTCAGAATTATATAAACTTCTAGAAATTGTTTCTCAATATCCTAATCTTATATTAGGTATCTTTAAATTGCATGAACAATAATCTGCCCTACTTTAGCATTGCTAGAAGGTGATTCTGGATCTCACATCTCCGTTAAAAGAAAAGGATGTATACTTTTGTTGTAAGATCTCTATTTAAAAATCTTCTTCTTTTGTACTCTTTCCACTAGACGATGATATGTGGAATTATCATCCATAACTTTCACCTTCCTCATGAAACAATTTAAACTTGCTTCTTAGTGATAAACGAAAGCATTTAATAATTGCCCTTCTATTAGAGATGAAATAGTTTATTTCAAATCTTATAAGCAGGGTCACTAAGTACAAACCCCTGAAACATCATGTGCTATTGGGTCTGTTCCCATATCAACTCTATTGTTGATTCCGCTCGCATTTCCTAATGACCCCATGTCCTCATCATTCTCTTCTCTTTTTTTTTGTCAAAACATCAACTAATATTTATTTAATTGATTTATCACAGAATCACAAACTAATGCACTCTATCCATTGTGGAACATTTGAGCTTAAAATATTCTTCAAGATTGAAAATTATTTTCAGAATTTGCTAAATGACTTCCAATCAAAATACTAATCTTGCATTATAATTTGAAAAAATCTAATATTTCACATTCCAAGTAACCAAGGAGAAATTCTTAAATCTCATTTCTCAAATATACTTTCTTTCTATATAATAGTTGCCTGCATAATTGTCATACAGATTTTATCCTCGAAGAATATTAAAAAATATCTTTCCTTGTCCAAGCCTTAAACAACTTATGCATGAACCCTATCTTGCCATCAAAATAATTAACTTCAAACTAGAAGTATTATCCACAATACTCAGTATCAAGTTAAACTTTCAAAATCACATATATACTGATACGCACTGTACTTTAATATTCCATGGCTGGTACTCCACTTAATATTAGTCAAAATATACTTTAATCATAATCCAAAATACAAATTACTCCATCGAGGAATCTCCAAAATAATTTATTCTTATTTTGGCATAGCTTGTTAGCATTCTGATTCAAAACACCAAAATCCTTAGTCGTCTTAAGTCTTGAATTCTAATACCATACCCGCCATAATCATGCCCCTAGAATGATTTTGTATTAGCCTTAACTTCTTTCTTTTTGTTGCTCATTGTCATCTATCAAAATATTCGTGTCAAGCAATTTTCGTGACTGACCGATGATGCAACCAATAAAATCTTTTCTTTCTTTCCAATTATACGGAATCTCACTAAATGAGACTTAACTACCCCTGCCCTTATTAAAATTTAAAATTTTTACTCATGGTTAACCTATTGCTCTGATACCACTAGAATGTCACGCCCCGGACTCGGATCCGTGACACGGCCGTGCTATTGCCGACTACCGCCCACAATAGCACGCAGCCTCATACCTGGGTAACAAGGTAGTCAAACCAACCAAATCTTTTCATATGAAAGCATTCTTAGTACAACATGCTGGTCAGTACCCAAATACAGAGCTTCTATGTAGTTTTTGTACACAAAAGTATACTTGCTTTACCCCAAAAGAAAGAAGCCCTGAAACCAAATTAACGTGTCTCTGGCAGCTATCAGTGATGAGGATCTGAAAGAAAAAGTAAATGAACGGATATGAGCTACACGGCTCAGTAAGTAATCATACATAATCTTACCGGATCGAACATAATGGTAACCATGTTTATGCAGGGTTTGAGAAGCTGACATGCGTATTATCTCCCAATTTATCATGGCAAAATATGTATGCTTGGAAAACAAAGCAGTATTTTCAGTCAAACAGAATTTTCATAAAACATAAGAATTCATGCGATTAGCATTATTTAAAGGAGATAGCGGTTATAGCAAAATACAACATTTCATAAAGACATATTCAAAAACCCGTTGTAAAACAATGTATGCTTTGGCCAGGCACGTTCATAAATGTCACGGCCCGCCTTCGCAGGGCACGTGACTATCGGGCATACATGAGGGGGAAACACGGGGCTCCCCTGCCAGATGTTGGCCGGTTCCGGGGCTTCACGCAAGCGTCCTTCACCCCTCACCGATTTTGCTCTCCAAAACGCATCTGCAGGATTTGGAAACACCCACCTCATATACCCAGGCTCTGAAATGAGCCTCATGATCATGCTTCAAATATCATTTTCATAAAGTATGCATATGAAACCGTGCCCCCGGCATGCCGTGGTCCATTCTCTCGGATGCTACTGCGAAGTCCATTCGGCCACTGGCGGGGCCAGCTAGTCATTCTCGGCCACTAGCAAGGCCAGCGAAGTTATTCTCGGCCACTAGCAAGGCCAGCGAAGTTGCATTCGATCAGTAGCATCTTTGAGCCCATTATAGTGCCTCTTGGCTAGATAGTATTTCATTATACCAACTTGCATGCATGATTAAAATATCAGCATAATCATGGTGCATACATGGCCATAGGTAATGAGATCATGTTAGTTACTTATCCATCATAACATATCATGCATGAATAACACTTTAAAAACTTACAAACATAGTAACATGATCCACAATAAGATTAAAATAGATTACTTACTTTCTTCACAAATCATGTATTCAATTCAAATTGTATGAAAACACTGGTTCATCTTGTAAAACGTAATACAAGATCTACGATAAGATTAAGACAGATTACTTACTTCAATTCGCTTTCCAAATTTCTCAAGTCCAGGTGACAAATCCTTAATCACCTATAACAACATCATAGGGATTACATTATTCCCCATTTATTTATTATAAAATTTCTTAGTTCATCATATTATGAACTTACTTGCTTGGATCCCATCCAAGAATTTAGCCCAAGTCCAATTTGAAGCCTTTGGGGTTCGATTTAAAACCAGATTGGGTCCACATGGGTTGATTGGGTTTTTAATTAAAGGATTGGGCCTCATTTATAATTGGGTCCAACCTTTTCTAGCCAATTGGGTCCTCTGATTTGGTCAATGTGGCTCATTTGGGCCTGAGTCAAGGTTAGCCCAAGATCAATTCGACCTTCTGTCAGTTGAATTGGGCTTGAATTGGGCCTGATTCACAATCAATTAGGTCTGCTGAGACCAACTCAGCTTAATTGGGTTCGGACCCATTTCAATTTAACTTAAATTAGCTCGGATTTAACCCAATTTATAGTTTGGGCTCGTCCAGACTTAGCCCAATCTGATTGGGCTCGGGTTCAGGTTCAATTGGCTAAACCAATTTCATTTCATTTTTTTTTTCCTTTTCTTCTCTTTCCTTCTTTTTCTTTTCTTTTTCTTTTTTTTTTTCCTTCTTTCTTCTCCTTTCTTTCTCTTTTCTTTTTCTTCTCCTTCCCGAAGCTTCTCCCGACGGCTCTCCCGAACCCTCTTTCCACTCTAACCTCCTCCCCTTCCCATCTCAAGGAAGAAGAGGCGGCGGCTTGGGAGAGGCCGAGCTTGGGGTCATGCCATGGCCGGCGGTGCCCTCGGCCGTCACCCGCGGCCGAAGCCCGCGGCGCCCTCGGCCGCGCTCGCGGCCGACGCTCGACGTCCGCATCCTCGGCCAGCCTGCGGCCGAGGCTCGTCCCGGCGGCCCTCGCGGCCGAAGCCGGTGGCCACCGCACGCTACGTCGAATCGGTGAGTCCCCGTTCCCTCTTCTTCCCAGAGCTTCCTCTCCTCCTCTCTTTCCTTCCTTCTCTCCCGATCCCTCTTTTCTTTCCCCCTTTCTTCTCCTGCGAGGGGAGGCAGTGAGTTCGGGAGAGGTCGGCCAAAGCCGGCGGTGCCCTCGGCCGGCCTGCAGCCGACGCCCGTGCCGGCGGCATCCTCGGCTGGCCCGCGGCCGACGCCCGTGTCAGCGCCGTTCGCAGCCGAAGCCGGCCGCCGCCGCACGCGACGTCTCCCCGGTGAGTCCCCTCTTCCTCTTTTCTTATTTTTCTTCTTCTTTGCTTCTTTGTTTCTTTCTTTCTTTCTTTTCTTTGTTATCCTGAGCAGATTGGGAGGAAAAGCAAGGCTATGAACATCAGGAAGGAAGGGACGGAGAAATGGATGGATGTTACCTCACTGACCCAAGCAGCGGGTGTCGGTGATGGAGTAAGGTGAAGAGAGGCTCTGGCGACCACCGGAGGTCAGCTGCTATGGCGGGGATGTCGGCGTAGATGTCCAGCCGACGGGGTGCTGAGATCTGGCAGCGTCCGAATTTGGGAGGGAGCGTACCAGGAGGAAGGAAGGCGTTTGGGGGGTTCTAAGCGACGTGTCGAGAGGTTTTTAAGCGATTGTCACTGTATTAACACCTGGCAGCAACACCTCCCTTCTATTGACATCTGCCCCTCCCCTTAAGGACGAGGTGGCGGACTCCAAATGGCTGACTTCATTGGGCTGGCCCACTAGCCCAATTGGATACGGGCCGGTGAATGGACCGGTCCTCACATCATACGTATTCGTAGCACCAGTTAGCCAGAATTAATCAGCTAGGGTGGCTGAGCCTAGCAACTTGAGGTCCCAAGTCTAAACATCGAATGGTACATCTCTAGTAATTGAAGTATCCGATGGGTCTCTCTTCCTTTCTTTCTTTCTTTTTTTTAATAGAACAAAAGGATCATAGCATTCTAGCATGAATTCAACATACAAAATCAAAAAAAATAAATTGTCATAAAATGGAGATGGAACAAATGCAAAGTTAACCCATAGAGTGTCACCGGAGTGCTCCACCATATAGAAAGCTACCCAGTTCATAACGTTGTTAGTCTCATGATAGATATGAATAGCCTAGAATACAAAGCAACTCCTACCTATCCTCTAGACATTTGGTAGCCAAAGGGGGCCCATCCATCGGATAGGCCTGTCTCAAAAATCCATCTAATAATAGTCGCCGAGTCGCCCTCGAGGTGAATATGGTCAGCTCTCAAGATGAACCTCGTATAACTGATGCTCTCTCATGCCACTATCAACTCTACTCGAGGAATTGAGATGTCATAAATTTGCCTATTATCGACAACAAGAAACTAGAAATTAGGGCTTCTAATCACAAATCTTGCATCTCCTCCACTACTTCTATTAGCCATGCTATCATCGAAATTCACCTTGAGGAAGTTAGAAAGTGGGGGTTCTCAAGTGAAGAAAATCATCTAGAGCATAGCTAATGCTGAGGAGTTTTAGGTGTCCCTAGCTGTCACAAGCTCTCCATCTCTGTTGCCGCATTAACAGCTACTGTCTAGCTAGTTCGCTTTGAGATCAACTAGCTCCTCATGTGATACTTTGCCCCCTAGTCCTTCTTAATTTGGAGATTATCAATGGATACTTCCACCTCCTCCAGTCTCCTAAAAATGCTTTCTACCTCATCTCGGTTCCACCACTAAAATATTCTCCTGGTGAGTTCCAACTTGTGTATGACCCGGTACATGGCATCACCTCGGACTGGAACCCTCAAGCATCTCGCACAATGTCTCACAGTTGAGAATAACAAGTCCATATTTTCTCAAAACAATAAGAGGGTTAACAAGCATGCTGACGTTAGCGGTAACCAAGATAGGATAGATGATGCACCTGGTAAAGCTATATCCAATTAGCTTTGGCAAAGGCCCTATCAAACCATCCCCCACAATGAAGTTGGGAAATTTTCTAACCTCAATTTTGTTGGTGAAATTTTTCCTGGCTAGATCAAATTAGAGATTTCATTCCAAAGAGTCCATAAAATCCAAGGATCTGCATTCTGATTCAGTAATCATCATGAGAACTTATTGAGTACAGATAATGGAACACATCTAAGGTAGCAAAATCCTTCCTTCCTAGTATAATAATGCCTCTTGACAGCCCTGGGGACTCAAAAACATAAAAGCCGGCCCCCGAGTACGAACCGCTGAGTGTGCAAAACACTACTTGGGAATACTCGAATCTCAAACAACACACTAGGGTCCAGGTTTTGTAACAGAAATAGTCTTTTGAAAGGACTCAAAAAGAAGAGCTTCACTGTCCTTGGACATTTCCTTAACAATAAGATTTTCATTATTACTGGTGGGGTGATGGTGCCGGCTCCACCACGTCTTTCGCATCAAGAGGCCCCCTTAATCCGCCTCACAACACCCGCATGATTAGAAGGTTCTGCAACCATGCGAGAGTTCAGTGAAGGAAGAGGGATAGCAGGAGGAGAACCCCGTGCATGGGATTCTTTTGGGTGGAAGATGGTTGGTTGGAGTCCCTTTGACACAACAAGGATCTGAGTCCTAAATAAGGGGTCTAGCCAGGGGAACTGACATCATGTCATTGGATTTCACCGGTTGCATACAAGGTCTCGTGCCATCATCAACAATTAGCTAGGACCTTAGAATCCGGTTTTGAAGGGGGAGAAGAAGACGAGCCGCGCCCAATTGCCTACGCGGAGATCCTTTCCGATTTTCCTACCTCCCATCCGCAGATCGGTCCAGAATCTCCACACTCGTCGAACAACAGTGATCTCTATAGGTTGACTAGAGTCAAACCGCACCTCGATTTCCCTCCCCGGTGTCCGTTTCGGGTGCCTTTCCAATTCTTCTCCGATCAGGTGCTCCATAGTTTCCTTTTTCGGAGCATCCATTTCTCAAATTCTGTGCGCTCAAAATTTTTATTCAATGCGTGTGCTCCCCAATTTCCTCCCTAAGGGCCGTAACATGACCCCCCTCTAGCAAGGATGCCTCTTTAATGCCAGTTGTGGTGCGGACGCTTAGCTCTCTTTTTTTTTTCCTTTTTTTTATCATACGGTATTAGGCTCCACTGATTGCCCATCGTCCATATTCTTCACTTGGTTTGCCTCCTCCATGACAGATGAACGGGGACCGATTTGCACGCTTGGGCTGCCGTGTGGTGATGACCCGAAGGCGGTTCGTAGGCTTGGTTTGCCTCCTCGTCACATGATCAACATTTTTTCGAACCCTGGTGGCCGCCATCCATGGCCATACAAGCTCTTCCTCTCCTCCCGGGATCAGGCTAGCGTCCTCCCCAACAACGTGTCCACATTGCTTTTCAAGGTGTCCAACCCTACCACATAAGAAGCAAAGTAACGATAGGTTTTCGTACTGAAACTGCTACTATGCTCTTCTGCCCTTAGCAATGATATCCACCCCAGAGCATGCTGGTTTCGAGATGACGATCTGGATGCGCGTATCTACCGTGAACCACCTCCTTCATGCAATCATCGACGAAGAGCGGAATACCTCCTCTGTGGCTGCTGCTATTTTCAGTGCCATCTTTCGATCCCGTTGCTCCATTTGAGAGATGCAACCAGATTGTACATGCCTAATAGAGTCTGACAGTCAAGACCTGGCCGGCCACCACCCAACAGCCGTGCGACACCACCCAATCTCGATCCCAGTGAATACCACCTCCTTCGCGGGATTACCACTACCCTCCTTGGATGCTGCATCCTTTAGGGACTCCGATTCCTTTGTCGTCTATTTATGAACCACGGTCGATCACGGGCCGTTTTCCTTCGAGGTCGTCAAGATCTTCTTGGGACGCCATTTCCGATATCGCATTTTGCCGTATCCCTTCTTTTCTCAGGAAAAAAATAGGAACAAAAAACAAGAGGAGTTATCTTGCTTGGCTCGGATACAGCTGCAACCCACAATGCCAGCCCACGGCAATTCCTGCTGCGTATCCTTTACAAACGTGCACTCCTTGCAGCCAAGGACTTCATGCAGGCGGTGGCCCTCTTGGGGAAGCCTGAAGCTTGGCCAAAGAGTAACCGCTTCAGCTCCAAACCAAATCCAATGGATGGGAGAAAGATTCTGTAGGATTACTGTTAGCAATAATCCGCCAGTGCCTCCTGTCGTGATCTTCTGGAGCTGGAGGATGTCGTACGCATCGACCGCTCTCCCTTGAAACTATTTGCATATGCATTGACAGCTCTCTCTTAAAACCATTTGTATAAACAGAACATAGCTTGCCAGGAGTCACTGGCTTGGTTCATATAGAAACAAAATATTAAACTAAATTTACACTTTCAGAAATCTGTCTTGCAGGGTCTTGATGCTACAAACTTTCAGAAAAACTTCAGCTCGCGGTATCAGGAAGACTACAGATGGCTTTTTCCCACATGCGTCAAAGATCACTCCAGAAAAGCCGGCCAGTCTTCGTTGAGAATGGATGAAATAGTGATCTTTGCATTGTTCCACGCCCATCATCTCCTGAGGACAATGCAGCTATTAGCAATAAATTGTGATGAAAGACGATGCGAAGACGATGGTTGCCCCCAGCATTAAGCTGCTTGACGCATGGGCAAAAAGTTTGACCTGTGCAAGAAAACATACTTATGCATACTAATCAAGAAAACCAACAGAATGAACTGAAAAGGCATCAACAAACAATTCTACTGCCAAAAAGAAAATTTATTCTTTTGCTGGGTCATGCATTTACTTGCGAAAATTTATCTTAGTCCACATGCCAACAGACAACATCTGCAGGCTATTCTGAAGGTTCCATAATACTCTGTGGTTTAACGGATCAGCATTAGAGAGTAGGCAGAGCTCTACCATAGGGTCCATGAGGTTTTGATCCAGAGATCATAAAATGAATAAGAAATATATTGATTATAAAATGACTAGGTCGATGAAATGAATCAGAGCAGCATCATGGTTATCATCTGCACTTACAATCATGTTGTGAGTTGTGCTGCTGCTAATTGACAGTGAGTGGTGAGCTGGGAGGATGAGGAGATAACGGTGAATCTTCGCTGCTTTGAGAATCTCCCCTCCATGCATCTTGGACTTGAGCAGCAAACTGTAAGTTCCAGAGTACATCCTCAACTGAAGGTCTCTGTGATGGCTCCTTGGAAAGGCATCGTAAACAAATCTCAACAACTGTTTTCAAGGATTCATCACAGCATGCCCGACTTATGACCGGATCCACAATGCTCCTACCAGCCCCATCAGCTGCAACGCTTGCTTGCAACTTCAATAGCCAGAATTCAAGATCAAATGCTAATTCAGAATACAAGCATTCCAGATGGCATAATAGGCTGAATATCTAATCAAAGGGTATGGAAAAAAAATTTGCAATCTATGTAAAAGGACTTTCAGCCTCATTTATGGGAAATAAAGTTGTAGAAAGTCAAAAACAAACTTGCACCTGATCCCTTATTATTTCCACTTCACTTTGAGATGTGATTGGTCTTCCACATACAACTTCAAGTAAGATGACACCAAAGTCATAGATGTCAATTTTATCCGCATGCTTAGCCCTGCAGGGGTGCACAAGTCACAATATATTTACAGGACATCAATTTAAGAATTCTAAGAAGCACACTCCAAGTGCATGTACATAGATATGTGCTGGTGTATTCATACACATATAAAGAGGATTATCTCTAGGCATTGGGAATATCAGCAATACAGAAAAATTCATCCAGAGAACTCACTGCCTACGGGACCATCTTTTTTCCCTTTTTCTGAAATTTCTGAAACAGTAAATTTTCTTCTGAAATTGTTGTGAAATGGCAAATTGGTGATTATGTAAGTTGTGACAACATATAACTGACATACTAGAAATCTGGTCCTCTCTCTTTCTCTGTGTGCGCCCGTGAGTGTGTGTGTGCATGTGTCTGTGATACCCCCCTCCTCACCCCCAAAAAAATCCCTCCTTCTGTGCGTGAACACACGCACATACAAGGATGCCCCGTTGCAGATATACAGGATGAAGAATGTTGTTGCTTACCATAATTGCATTTTAAGATCATTCACAGCTGTATTTATTTGAATGTCTATAGCATAATAGAGAATTTGTTGCATACCATTCATTCAATTCCTTTGACCCATTTGAAGAACCTCCAGTTAGTACCTGCACAGATACCCATAGCTGGCTATCAAATCGAATGTGCTGATTTAACATGGAACATCTGATGAGGAGGAGAAAACTTCTAAAAGCTATGCATCCAATATATATGAAAATACATTTTTTTTTTTTTTTTTTACCTCGGCTTTCATATTCTCTGCTAATACTGGGAGATTATAACTGCTGATTTTTGCAACAAGGTTCTGATCTAAAAGTACTTTTGTGATTTTCAGATCATTTGCAAACAAACCAGGTATGATATCTGCATGCAGAAACTGGATACCCTTTGCAACACCAATGGCAAGCTGATATCCTTTGCGTCCATGTAAGCTTTTTCTCTGCAACTCCCTCTATGGGATGCATTTTAAAACATGTATGAAACAGAGATCCTCAAATAAGAGAAGCGGGAACTTCGAAGAAAAATTGAAATGGATACAGGACTGCAAACAAAGCAGTTCAGTTACCTGAAATATTGCTTCTCAGTGTTCCATTAGATATGTATTCAAAAACAAGAAATAATCTGCTGATAGTGGAGTCATCAAGGTAATACTCAAAGCAGTGTCCAAGAGCACTGACTAGATGGCGATGTCTGAGCTTTGAAATCAGTTCAATGTGACGACTGAAATTCTGAGAAGTATGGCTTTTTTTAAGTTTTAAGCATCTTATTGCCACCAGGGAACCATCATTTAATCTTCCTCTGTACATCTGATATTACAAATGAAGGGAAATCATGCAGATAGTCACCACGACACAACTTTATATGTTTGATAGGAAAATTTGAAAAAAAACATGCAGCTGCAGTAGAAATAGATCAGGAGTCTGTAGACATAAATGTCTTCCATACAAACAGAAGTTCAAAATCTTTTAATCCATGTCGAAGAAATATTGCACTTCAACTTATAAGCTACATTTTTATAACTTGTCTCTAAGTGTTTCAGTTGCATGAGAAATCATGCCGTTAGTTGAGAATGGTTTGGAACCAATCAAATATTATATCATGACACTTAAGCAATGCAATCTTATTTTATTTCAGAACATATATCCAACCTAGGTTTATAACCTTTTATCTGTCAACATATCAGTCTCTGATTATCACCCTTTAGACAATTAAAATGAAATCAGTGGCTTCAACAACTAGTTTGGACAATTAAAATGAAATCAGTGGCTTCAACAACTAGCTGAAACTATCAAGTCTTCAACAACTTAGCTTCAATAGTATCATGGGACATACATCTAATTACAAAGTTTATCCTAGACTGGACAAGCGGTCTCAGCATTAAAGCTACCCTCCGTGCTATCCCTTAGAAGTCCTACTTTGATCCCATTGTACTTTTTACTACTTTTCACCTCCACTCTTTTTGTTTTTGCTTCCTTTGTTACAATGTTTCTCTATTTTATCTTTATCTTCTTCTTTCCCTTTTCTGTTTTGATATCACTTGCTTAATAATATCTGTATGAATACCAACCATCTTTTTTCTCAAAGGGGAAGAAAAGGTGAAAGCAGTGCGAGAAATCAGTAAACAGAGTTACAATTATGCTCTCGGTCCAGCTTATGACTACATACATGTCAAGAAAGGTCATGCAATTAATTGGAGATAATCCACATAATCTTACCATTTATGATAACATCTAGTATCCTGTAAATAGGAGATTATCTGTTTGAACTCCAAGCTGAAAGAACATAGCATAAGCAATGGCATACCTGACCATGAGAACCTTCTCCCATGAAACTTGATGTTTCAAAGTTATTTGTAGCAGCTACAAGCTCTTCCAATGAAAATGATCGATATGATGGAATTCCAAGTGCTCCGAGCTTCATTGCTTGCGATATGTACCCTATAACATGGAAAGTGGAGAATCAATAAAATTATATATAAGAATTAAATGGATACAGTAGTAGTATTAGTAAGAAAGCAGAACGCATATACAAAAACAATCAGTTGCAACAATCAGTGTGTTGCATGAGGATGAAAAGTAAAACTGGCCAAAGCAAGTTAATCATTATCTTCTCAATCATATGGTGTAACAACCCAGAACCTCACCCAAAATGGCTAGCCGGAAGGTATTATTTGGGTTCCTTAATCCTGTATAAGTACCCAAGATCTACCCAGCGAATAACCGATGTGGGACTAAATACACGCCCGCACGGATCCTCACATACTTCCCCCGTTCAAGTCCTGACGTCCTCGTCAGGCTAAGGGTTCAAATCCATTCAAATCTAATCACAAACACCACGATCGGCCCGTGGTCAGCCCCAATAGATCCGTGCTGCAGTGTCCCCTAGTCCACATAGGTTATGGGCCGGGTCCGCTCTGATACAACCCAGAACCTCATCCAAAATGGCTAACCGAAAGGTATTATTTGGGTTTCTTAATCCTGTATAAGTACCCAAGATCTACCCAGCGAATAACCGATGTGGGACTAAATACACGCCCGCACGGATCCTCATATATGGATTAACATAAAGAACTTGACAGATATGATAGACATGATCAAAATAAACATACGACTTCACATCATGTAATGACAAGCACCAGAACACTACATCACTGGGAAAGAAGAATTAACATATATGTAGCTCTCAGCATGACAATCTTACTTAAAAAACAAAGGTTACGCTTGGCATTCTCAAGCTACTTCACTTGGACGAGTTGTCAAAGAAATGCATTATCTAAATTGTCACCTGCTTAACTGCGTGCATGCAAAGAGAGAGAGGGAGGGAGGGAGGGAGCATACTTGCATCAGCCAGCAACTTGGAAGGGTACCCACTCGAAGCATGCTCTATTAATCTTCTTGGGGGTGTTTTCAGTGCTCTCTTGAGACTCGCTCTTCTGAGAGCGAAGAAGATGAGGAAACCAAGAAGCAACGCGCCTCCCACAACCCCTACCACTATACCGGTCACGACAAGTGCCTTAGAAGCCGATGCCTTGCTTTGCTTGCGAGGCAATATTCCGACAGCCAAAGCCTCATTCTGGCAAACGGAGGGCGGGTGCTGAGTCCGATCTTGGGCCGCCAGGCAATTCGCCGAAAACTTGACCACCCTGTGAGTGGAATTGGACACCAGGCACGTCGGCAAGTTCCCGGACAGAAGATTCGAGGACAGGTCGATAAACTCGAGCTCGTCATTGCACGACGTGTTGGAGAAAAGCTTTCCAGTAAATCTATTCCCAGCAACGTTTAGATAGCGAAGGGAAGGCAGGGACAGCAGCGACGGCGGAAACGGCCCGACGAATCTGTTGGACGATATGTCCAGCTGCTGGAGTAGATAGCAGGAGCTAATTGCGTCGGCTGGGAGGCCGCCGGTGAACCTGTTTTCCCTCAAGACAAGAGTCACCACCTTCCTCGCCACCTGCGGGAACTGCGGCCCGAGGAAGTTGCGCTCCAGATCGAGCACTTGAAGGTTGGCGAGACCGCGGAGGTCCGGCACTTGGCCGGAGAGGCTGTTGGAGGAGAGGGCGAGGACTCGCAGCGACTCCAGGGTGGCGAGGGAATCGGGAAGAGGCCCGCTGAGGGAGTTGTTCCTCGCGCTGAGCACGGCCAGCAGCGAGAGCGCACCCAAGGAATCGGGGATCCGGCCGCCGAACAGGTTGCGGTCGAGTATCAGCGTCTGGAGGTTCCTCAGATCGGAGATCCGCTCCGGGATGGCGCCGTACAGGAAATTGGAGCTCAGGTTGACGATCTCGAGATAAGAGAGGCGGGCAATCTTGGGGGGCAGGGGACCCCACAAGCCGAGGGATGTGAGGGAGAGGACCTTGAGGTTGGGGAGGCGAGTGAGGGTGGTGAAGAGGGAGTCGATGGAGAAGCTGCGGGGTAGAGGCAGGGCGAGGAAGCTGTCGTTGCCGGCGATATGGAGCTGGGTGATGCTGTCCTCGTAGCAGACGACGGTGACGGATGGATTGGGCTCGGCGTAGCACAAGTCCGTCGTGGTATTCCAGCTACTCAAAGCCGGGGGGTAGTTGAGGAGACGCTGGATTCGCAGGAGGGACCAGGCTTGAGAGGATTGCAGCTGGCTCCTCGTGCACGGGATCAAGAGCACAAGTACCAACGATAGAATCGCAGGAGAGAGAGGGATGCTCGAGCTTTCTCGATGACCCATTGTCCCGGACGATGTCTCCTCCTTCTTCTTCTCCTGAACAAGAGAGCAGGAAAACAAGTACTAATAATAATAACTATTATTATTATCATCCTTTCTTTGTATGCAATAACAAGTCGAGAACAGAGCACTCTACCACCACCAGCTGGAAAAATCGTGGAGGACATTTGCTTCATTAACAATTGTACAAACAAGTCCAACTGAACTAAGTAAGGGAAAATGGAAGACTCTTCTAGTTCTTAGAAAACGTACCTTTCTCGTCGTCTCAGAGCTTCGTTGCTCTAATAAAACCACAAATTCCCGTCCCTGTGTGTTAATAAAGTTCCCAGAACTTCAAGCTGGATGGTTTCAGGAGGACTCTCGAAAGAAAGAGAGAAAGAGAGTATGTATATATTCTCCCGGACTTCGAAATGTGAAACCCTAAGCCATAGGCCGTATTGAGCTGGGGGGTCTAATGATTCATCTTCTTCTTCCTCGCTGCTCGCGCGCAGTAGTCACGGGTGGGCTGAGACGGTGGAAGAGGCCAAAGGATGTGGAGCTGGAAGCCTGGAAATGAACGGGAACGGAAGAAGTGGCAGTCACAAGGCGACAGGAACGTCGGGCCCCCCACCCCCGCTCTTATTTTCTCACCGCCACTGTTGTCGCTCGCCACCACCAGATCCCATCCCATGGCGTAAGCGCCTCCCTTTCCCTTTCTCTTTCCTTCTTTCTTTTCCTTTTGCTTTTTCCAATCCAACATCACCATTAAAGCAGAGGAGGAAAGCACCAAAAAAAAAAAAAAAAAATACTGTTCCTCCACCGGTGTCACCCTTTATTCCTCCCCTACTCTTTTCTTCTTCTCGGCATCAACGATACGAGTTCCTTTTGGCCTTGGGAGGTGGACGGAATTGAAAGAAAAAAACTTCGTATTATTCACTCTCTTTCTCGCCTGAGCGTCGGTGACAGGTAGGTGTCCCGTCAGCATTCCGGGGACCGTTGCTTCGCGCCAGCTCTTCCCGTGAATTTAAGAATTAGAAACGACGAAATTGCCAGCATGCACACACTCACTTACCTTAATAATTTTAAATATATATATACGCACACACACATACGATTCGATGATCTAATCAATGATATAGGTCCAAGTAGGGGGCTAGCTCCTGGCCGACGAACGCCCGAGCTAGGCTGGTTAAATGATGGAAAGCAACGCCCTACCGCCCATTAAATGATGGAAATCCCATTTTCATCGCCACAAGGGGGCTGGGAGTTGAGTTCTCTCTCGCGCGCGCGCCGCGCATATATATACATATACATATACATATATATATATATATATATATATATATATATATATATATATATATATATATATATATATATATAATAGTCTTGTTTTCAATGGGGTGTACGGGAAGAGATTGGCTGTAGGCTAGAAAGTTTGGGCTCAGAGTATAATGATGCTATGATGGATATGTATATCTTTTCCCGTGGGACCCACCTTCCCGCCGTAATTTTCCAACCGCCATTCTGTTTACTTTGTTGGGAGATATGAAAGCCAAAAAGGAAAAAAGAATGATATATGAAGCGCCGAATTTTCAGTTTAGGGACTTGCATTTATTAGCGTTAATAACTCTAAGTTTTTTTGTTTAAAAGTAATTTCTTTTTTCTTCCTCAAAATCGAAAATCAATTCAAAAATTTTACATAATCTTGAAAAATCATGCCATACTTAGCCCCAAAAATTTTACATAATCTTGAAAAAGCATGCCATACTTAGCCTCCCCCCCCCCCCCCCCCCCTAAAAAAAAAGCATGCCATACTTACCCCCCCCCCCCCAAAAAAAAAAGCATGCCATTCATCCTTGGAGTTCCACGTCCCCATAGTGCTTTCAAAACTATGAAAAAATTACAATTTCACCTCCACATTTGGGCAATCCCGTACATGTCCTCCATCTTTAGAAATTTTCAAATTGATCCTTCAACTCCTTTTTTTTTTTTTTTTTTTTCCATGGACAAGCGGTGAGAGCGGCAACAGAGTAGCACAAAGTTTTTTCCGTGGACACCAGTGAAGGCTGCAATAGAGCATCCGATGGAGAGAGGGAGAGAGGAGGAAGGATGGATGGCCTCTTAGGGCTGAGACTCTAAGAAAACCAAATAAATCTAATGAATTCAATAAGAGCCCATTAGAAAAAGAAATATGAAGAATAAAGAAAAGGTAGGTAAGAAGAAGAAAATAGAGCATATAGACCTTGAGCACAACAGCTATCACGGTCGCTGGAGAGGAGAAGAAAACAGAGCTCAGAGAAACCATTAAGAAGAAAACAGAGCTAGCTTTAACATATTCAGACAAAGAGGGATTAAGGAGAAGAGAGAAGAGGAATGGTTAACTGACTTCTTCCCCTTTCGACTTGGGCTTCTCCTCTTCCTTGTTTTCCCTACCACCTTGCTTTTCTCCCTCTCCTCCGCCTCCGCTTTTGCCTCCTTCTCCTCCTCCCCGCCACTCTCTTTGCTTTTCTCCTCTCCCATTCTCCCTGGCCGTCGTCATCCTACTTCACTTCCTCCAACTTTACCTCCGCCTTCTCCTCCCCACCACCCTCCTTCTCTCCTCTCGTCCTCCTCCGCTGTCGCCATCCTTCTTCGCTTCCTGTGCTTCCGTCTCCTCCTCCTCTGTGCCCCCCTCCTTCTCTTCTTCTCCCAAGAACACATTCGTCCTACAAAAGTTTTATGTTATTATGTGATGGTCGCATACCACCATTTTGTTAAAGCAGATTAATGGCAAGAAAACTTTTGAATACTTCGAAAACTTGAAAAATATTTAAAGATGAGATTGTATGCAGAAATTACCCAAACTTGAAGGGTGAAACAGTAGCTTTTCTAAAATCTATTTCTAAAATTTGATGTGTGGAAATTTGCAAATTAAAGCACAATAATGAAGTCAAGCTCCACGGTATACGATTTAGGGGTTTGGTGGTCCCGCTTCTTTATAAAAAATCGAAAAAACGTCGACTTTCTCTGTATAGACACTCGTTGAGTATCACAAGGTCCCAGGTCCAAGTCTCGCTGCTACCTCTCAGTAACGCAAACATTGGTGAGAATCCAATGCTCCGAAAACCTAAGGGTTTTCCGTGGACACCAGTGAAGGCTGCAATAGAGCATCAGATATAGAGAGAGAGAGAGAGAGAGGAAGAAGCATGGATGGCCTCTTAGGGCTGAGACTCTAAGAAAACCAAATAAATCTAATGAATTCAATAAGAGCCCATTAGAAAAAGAAATATGAAGAATAGAGAAAAGGTAGGTAAGAAGAAGAAAATAGAGCATATAGACCTTGAGCACAACAGCTATCACGGTCGCTGGAGAGGAGAAGAAAACAGAGCTCAGAGAAACCATTAAGAAGAAAACAGAGCTAGCTTTAACATATTCAGACAAAGAGGGATTAAGGAGAAGAGAGAAGAGGAATGGTTAACTGACTTCTTCCCCTTTCGACTTGGGCTTCTCCTCTTCCTTGTTTTCCCTACCACCTTGCTTTTCTCCCTCTCCTCCGCCTCCGCTTTTGCCTCCTTCTCCTCCTCCCCGCCACTCTCTTTGCTTTTCTCCTCTCCCATTCTCCCTGGCCGTCGTCATCCTACTTCACTTACTCCAACTTCACCTCCGCCTTCTCCTCCCCACCACCCTCCTTCTCTCCTCTCGTCCTCCTCCGCTGTCGCCATCCTTCTTCGCTTCCTTTGCTTCCGTCTCCTCCTCCTCTGTGCCCCCTCCTTCTCTTCTTCTCCCAAGAACACATTCGTCCTACAAAAGTTTTATGTTATTATGTGATGGTCACATACCACCATTTTGTTAAAGCAGATTAATGGCAAGAAAACTTTTGAATACTTCGAAAACTTGAAAAATGTTTAAAGATGAGATTGTATGCAGAAATTACCCAAACTTGAAGGGTGAAACAGTAGCTTTTCTAAAATCTATTTCTAAAATTTGATGTGTGGAAATTTGCAAATTAAAGCACAACAATCAAGTCAAGCTCCACGGTATATGATCAGTCAAAATTTTTATAGTTGACTTTCTATATTTCATGACGTACGGAACATTTTAATTAAATCAATGTAATAGATCTGATGGTTTTCATTTTGTGCTTTGCAAAGGATCCGACAAAATTTTTTCAACTAGTTAGGCGGATATATATACCTACAAACAATGATAATATTGGTTTTTATAAGATTTTTGTACTATAATTGAGCAGTCAAGCAAAATCATATAATTCTTTTGCTCAAAATAATAATAAACTGAGCATGTCATTTCATGTGTGGCTAGGTATGTCTATATGGCGGTTAACAATGCTGCTAACTATTGACGTATCTGTAGCGGGACTATGCTACAAGAGGCTTCCTCAATTTTACCTAGATACTATTGGGATATTATGGTGACCGATGCGAGCCGTAGTACATACTCTTTGCAAAGCAACTTCACATAAAATAAAAAAATTGGAAAAACCAGCAAGGTACATGACTCTTGGGTCTCAATCAGGGGACCTTCGTATGTAGGAGGATGGTCTGGCTTAATTCCCAGTCAAAACTTGAAATGCAATTATCTCCCTCATGCTGTGATATATCAACATCAACTGCTCTGCCTCATCCGTTCAGCATTAACAATCGATGGTAACCTAACTATATACTGTGAATACTATGGACTTCAACTCGATCGAGGGCGTTCCACTCCATTTTTATTTTTTGAAAATACCAAAACAGAGTTTCTTTTCTGAGCGCAGGCGTACAGTACTAGTAATAATAGCATGAACGGTAAGTACGGGTGGTACTGCAGCATGCCCCTGCCGCCTTTTGGCATCATGTCGTCGGAGTGGTTTTCTATATAATTTCTCATATTTCTTTCTACTCGTCTTAAGAAGCGGGGAACGGACGGAGATGTGTGGGAACATGAGTTCAGCTGTCATACCCACGGAGGTGGGGCATTAAACAAATTAATTAGCACTCGGTTGCTCGCACACTGAATACTGCCATGTACCGTCCATCAATATTGCCAACGCATCATCCCATGCAGTCAAGTTGCCAATAATGCAGTAAGGGCAAGATCTCGCATAATTCTCTCCTTCAATATTAAATACTAATTGCTATGTACGGTGCCACCTAAAACTCGCAATAAACAAACTCCAAACTCCACCATTGGGAAAAAAAACTTCTATCAGGAGCTCCATTACAAGATGGCAGCCCCAGAGGCCTATTCGTACGGCTGGTCGGTCTGCTTGTGCGACCAAAGAGTCCAAAATTGGCAGCGAGGAGAGGCCCAAGAAAACCGTGCACGTACGCGAGAAGGAATCTCCTTCCAATTCCACCATAATTTATCTGTAAAGGGGGCGATGCATTCCCAGTTAAAACACACGCCTTTTGAAGGCAAGTCAATGCGGGAAAAAAAAAAATAACAGAAGTCACCTGCCACATCACCGTTCCGTTCGTCAGTCCTAAGTTGTCGGTCGGTAAATTAGCCGAGCGGTATACAGGCCTTGAGTGACGCTGCAACTACCAAATCCGACCGACGAACCGAGCATTGATATGGCGGGCGATCTTCTTTTGCCATGATCCGAAAAAACAAAAATGAAGAGAGGCACAAGAACGCATATCTGTTTGCTTATCTTGTTCCGAGGGACTACTGCATCGGATCGGTGAATTGGACCGCTGAATTAATAAAAAAAATATTGTACAAAGAGAATAAATAATGTAGAGAAAACAAACAAATAGAGAGGGAAGGATGCCAAATCGTGTAGGGCTCCCAAATCTCATAAACATTCACAAAGTCCCAAAATACAAGACGTGTGATCTAGAAAATCCTAGGATAAGCATCTCTAATTACTGTATAGACATCGAAAGAATTCAGGCAGGCTATGCAGCGGGACAAAAGCCCCGTGAGCCGGGGGCCCAGCAGAAGCCCTTTTAGCAGTCTATCTGATAATGCAAGACGCCACAGTACAAAAAATGCATCTGTTTTTCCAATTTACTTCCTATATTTTCATTATTCTCTAAATTAGTTTCT